>NC_138244.1:29043827-29306327 GCF_964197995.2 Scardinius erythrophthalmus | reverse complement strand
TTCTCCAAAAACTGCACAAATGTTGAGTAAAAACATTAACAAACAGAATAAAATTACATTTGTAAAAAAAAATAACTATTATCTTGTTACAAAATTAAATGTTATTGTCTGGGGTCTCTAGAGACCCCAAAGAACTCAAGTGTAGACATAAAAAAAGACCATCAGAGGGTTAAATCATTATCCTCAAGACTGTAGATCAGTCACAAACACATTATCAAACAACTTCCTCATGTTGAGAAATGCTAAGCTATTATACACACATTTCTGAAGAGTCTATTGACAGAATCATACATATTATTGATTCAGTCATTATTAATATTTACATTGCACTTATTTATATTGCATTGCTTTAACTGTGTACAAACATCTGATAAATGTTTGTTTAAAAAAAAGTGCAGATTCACTCGTAACCAAATGCAACAGAGACGTTTCCTAAATGTGTGTTTAATATTTGACAGGGGACATTTGACAGACGTACAGTATGGCAGATGAAACTCTTAAAAATACATCTTCCAGATGAAAACACATCAGATAGCCGTGTGTGTGTTGAAGGTGTGCTATAATGTCATCCATTTGGCCTAAGCTTTTGTCAACACTTTACATTACACACATAAATGCTTATTTTACTAATTTACATAAAGATTTACATAACTGAAGATAATTTTTAGATTTTATTTGTCTCTGATTTAGTAGCCTTATACTACACATAAATGACAGATCTAACATTAAATCTTGTTTGGATGTTACAGGGACCGATGAACACACGCAGCCTTAGATGCAGCAATCACAGGTTTTGAGTAAGTATACTATAGTAAATAATTATTAAAAAATATGTGTGTTGTCTTCTTCCCACCAGTTCATTTCCAGTTTTTGATTCTTGATTTCTGATCACTTGTTGCAGAGCTTTTGTGGTGGAGCAGAGCCTGCAAGGCAAAGTAGCCCACATTTGTAAAATAAATAAATAAGGGAAAACCTTAAACAGAAATATAAAGTATAATGATTTTGTCACTACTAATGCAACAGTTAATGACTATGTAAATTGAGTTATTAAAATGAGTGATGTATTGTGAGCACTGAGGATGAGGAGCCACAGCAGAGTCCTGGAAGTGGACGAGACCCTCCATCACTCCACCGGCCCTTATTGCCTCATCCGGCCCGATGTTGCTGTGGGCTCTTCATCCTCAGTGAGACCAGAGCCAGCGAGAGAAAGAAGACACAAGTTTGAGGACCTGATCCGGGAGAGAGCGAGAAGCAACAGAGAGGGAGGAGAGACGATGGCGGGAAATGGAGGAGGAGGAACGTAGAGAAAGAGAAAGACAAGAGCGAGAGGACAGACGGGAACGAGAAGACCGAAAGATAGAAGAAAGAAGCAATTGAGAGAGAATAAAGGAGAGAGAGGGAGACCAAGGAAAGGGATGAATGATTTCTTTGCCTTCTTGAGTTTATTGTCAAAAGATAAAATATTTATTTTATAAAATGTGTTTTGATGGAAAGCATCCTCAAATCAATCACACATTTACATTTCTGTAAGCAACAAGCATCAATACTCCAAACCGCTTATCTTTTTATATGTATAAGTCATGGTTTGATTTGGTTTTTGGTTCATGTTTCATGTTTCATGTCACTGTCTTGTCATGTGATTCCCTGTTCTAGACTTGTGATCCTGTCATGTGTCTTGTCATTAGGTGTGTTCGACATCGGTTGCGGTAAAAATATCCAAAAAATGAGCTACACGCATCAAAAGAATGAGAAGAAATAAGGGCGATGATGTCATTAAAAAAATGACAAGTTATAGTGCTGCAGAGATATCAACCTGAATTAGCATTAGCATTACTAGCCACGGCCCGACAGGTGTCGTAATACCAGTTTCGGCCATGGGAGGCGGTGTGCGGGCAACATAACCACCAGCCAAACTGCAATACACGAATAACTCGCACGGCTTGTGGGCGTACTTGAACCTGATGTCAATCGTGTGGAAAGTAGCCTACTGTCCACTACTACATTCAAATAAAATCTGACAGAAAAAGGAACAGAACCCGAGTAAACATTGGCACTGCTTTCCATCGCTGAAGACAACTGATGGACATGAAAGAAATGAGGTTCGACTCTGAACTTGCAACATTTCTTTTGGATTGGTAAGTAAGATGCTGTTAGTATTTCGCTAGAAGTTTGTTTTACATGTTTGTGTAGTTTTTTCGGGAAGTTATAACATAGAAATGTATCGAAGGCTGTTCGATAAACGTGCTAATGTTAGCGATGGCTAACCGTAGCTGTTAGCGTTTGATAGTTAGCTCTACCCACAGATCCGATCCGGTTTTCACCTGTTATCTACCAGAGCCCGTCTCTACTAAGCTGATGCTAAAATGTAACATTAGCTAAGAAGCTTGAAATGTCTTCGATGATAATGAACCCCAAATGGACGCACGAAACGTAACGGAAAACATTGCAAGGTGTAATGAGACCGAATGTTTTTTGGTGACTAATGATAACTTAGCTAGAAGAGGTATTGCTAATGAAAATCAAACTTGATATATACTGCTAAATTAGCATCAGGCGGGCAGCATACGTAACACTCTAAATAGATGTTGTCCCTAGTTTCACTTGTATATGTGCAGCTAAGAATACTTCATAATTTTTTTTTGACGATGTTAGGCAAAGTGATGGTGAAGTTATGCAGTGGCGATCGACTGGCCAGCTGATTTTGGGATCTGAGACTAGTTCCGGCATTAGGCATAACATTTGTACCTGCAGTGTTGAACTGTGTAATTTTTTTTTTTAGGTATGAAGGACCACTGTCATCCACTCCCATGAAAAAACGGCCAGCACTGACAGATCTCACTCTAACGAGCATCGGGTCAAGTGATTCTGATAAGTGAGTGTGCCTGACTTGTTTCAGGTCCTACTTTGCCCATGTTTCCTCACAGGCATGTTTTACTGTGAACTAGATGTCATTATCATGACTAATTGAAAAGTTCACATTTCTGCCACAGACTGTAATGTCACATTACCTTTTTATTCTTAGGTCCACTCCACTGTAATGTCACATAGAGACTATTAGGGGTGGTTAATCTGTCTGATTTCCCGATTCGATTCGATTACGATTATTGAAGTCCCGATTCGATTAAAGTCGATTTTCGATTATTAACGATTCTCGATTAGCGATTATTGATTTTCCATTTCACAACAGTAAACGAAAATACACTACAAAGTGATTGCAGTATTAAAAAAAGTCAGCTGCTGAATTACTTAACTCTTTTATTGAGTAACAACAACTCAAAGCACTTTCTGTGTCGTGTAGTTATAACTTCAGAATTATTTGTATGTAGCTTATGTTCTGTAGAACACAGAAATGAATACATCACATTGTGTTGTGACTCATCAAGTTGAACTAAACAATAACAAATAAATGAAAGGCTTATTTTTCTTTAGGAAGTAGATCAGATCTAACATACTGTAGAAATTGGACAATTTTCTTCTAGAAAGACAAGGTGTTCAGGTGGAGGAAGACTGCCCCAGGTGAAAAAGACGTAGTATTAAATGTATTAAAAATATACTTGAAATACAAATAGTATGTTTATAATACATTTGTATTACCAACATGCTTATTTGAAGTGCATTAAAAATATATTGAATTGCATTTTAATATATTTCTAAAAAGTATACTAGAAGTATATTGGTAATAAATGTATGCTTAATAATACTTTTAAGAAATATGCTAAATACCAGCATAATTTTAATATATTTTTAATAAATGCACTAGAAGTACATTGGTAATAAATATATGCTTTATTATACTTTTAAGAAATATGATAAACACAAGCATACTTTTAATATATTTCTAACAAATGCACTAGAAGTACATTGGTAATAAATATATGCTTAATTATACTTTTAAGAAATATGCTAAATACCAGCATAATTTTAATATATTTTTAATAAATGCACTAGAAGTACATTGGTAATAAATGTATGCTTAATTATACTTTTAAGAAATATGCTAAACACAAGCATACTTTTAATATATTTCTAAAAAGTGCACAATAAGTACATTGGTAATAAATGTATGCTTAATTATACTTTTACAAAATATGCAAAACACAAGCATACTTTTAATATATTTCTAAAAAGTGCACAATAAGTACATTGGTAATAAATGTATGCTTAATTATACTTTTAAGAAATATGCTAATCACAATATTTGTGTGAAGTTTTAGTGTATTTAAAGAAAACATACTTATGTTGCTCTTAAAGTACATTTTATGTGTAACTTGTGTAAGAACATAGTGACATGATTAAGCTTTTAGTGTGTTTAAAGTACTTTAAACACTTAGGCCTAGTGCAATATATTTGTAATATGTATGTATTTATCATTTTAAATATATATATATATATATATATATATATATATATATATATATATATATATATATATATATATATATATATATATATATATATATATATATATATAATTATATATATAGAATTTTTTTTTTTTTTTGTATAAAGTACCAACTTGTAATGTATTATAAACATTTGTCAAGTTTATTAAGCATTGCAATAAAAGCACTTAAAGAGCATATTGCAGGTTAGAAGACCCAACGAGTCAATGTATAGAAAAATAATGTAGGAACTAGATTTTCTTACATTTTTAAAAAAAAATATGCTACAGTGGCTTCTGGAGTCGTTTTTGTGAGAAAATGTTACTTCCGCATCTGAAAATGGGCGTGACGGGCGTGACGTAGCAAGAGGGAGAACGGTCGATTCAAACAACAGGGAAAAAATGGATCGCAATGACGTTTCAGACGCTGAGGAAATTGTTCATACTTACTCGTATGACGGACCACAGCCATACAATTATGAGCCTGCTAGGCTGCCAAGAGAGCAGGGACAGGCCAGGATTAATGTTAGACAGAACAACGGTCAGAGGAGACAAATTGAGTTGTGGTGTGAGGAGAACCAGTGGAGAACAGGGCAGGTGTCTTGGTGAGAGACCAGTGTTAGCTTATAGATACACGTTCGCTAACAAGATAAACTGTGCTCACAATATTGTACAGATTATTACCATCGTATATCAGTTAATAACAAAGATATTATTGGTCATCTGGGCGTATTGGAACTTACAATAACAGAAACTAAGCTTTGATCAAGCGTTTGTCATGCTTTTTTATACAATCCCATATTACTTAGCAGTTTCTCATCGAGAGACAGAGATATTTTTATTCCTGATACAATTTTTTGTTCCATAGGTGCATGTGTGGGAAATGCGAGGCAATGGTTAAAGCTGAGGAAAGTCAGTGTTGCAGGGAGGTGGATGCATACTGGGCCTTAGTGGAAAATGTCACACCCAGACTTGATGTGCAGTGCCTGACTCTGCACCCAGGCTTTGAGGCTTGCTGTCTGAACCCATATGTGCTACAGATAGCCTATATGCACTTCAGACAGGAGCATGGACCTCTCCAGGCCAGCAGACATGAGTATGTTTAGGGTAGAGATAATTTATTACTTTTGAGCTAAAAAAGATATGTTCTAAGCGATCTCACGCGTTTTTTAGGCCAAAACATTTTTTTCACATACCGCAAACATCGGTATCTCCTCACCATCCGCTAGCTGCCTGTCCCCTGAACACACTGTAAAGAAACGTGGTCTCTTCAGACAGCCTAGTCTCCACAAACGCAGCTAAAACGAACAGCAACAAACAGAGCTAACTCGCAGCACAAAACAAAACTGTTCCAGCCAATAACCGACAAGAATGATGTGGGGTGGGGTTTGGGGGTTATTGCGCGGATGAGGAGGGTCTAGTTAATAATTCTTTATTATAAAGATATACTTTAAAGGGTCTTTGTAATAATTCAAACATCAACAAGAGGTTACGCCAACCGGGATCGCTTAGAGCACATTTAAATGTATAAAAACTATACTTGAGTATGTTTGTATTATACTAAAAACATACTCAAGTAAATTTTATTACATATTTTGCACCTGGGTTATAACAGAAAATTAAAGAATTAAAAATTAAATATTTTATTATATTTAAACAATCGGAGTAATTTTTTTTTTTTGTTACAAGTTGCTCTATTTAGGGCATGACTACCTATATCACACTATTTGATGCCATTGGTATAAGACTATCAATATTGATATTTCTTCCATGTCTCAAGGCAATACCGCTACACTGCATACCGACAGGTTGTCCGCTGGGCCTATGGCATTCTGGGCAGGCACATCAGGAAGCCCTTACCTGCATGTGTTGTGTCAGCCATTAGAAGACAGTTTCCAGAGGAAGGAGGACTCTATAAAGGGTTTGAATGGCCCAATTTTGTTGACAATCAATAGAAAATAAACAAACAATCACAAATTGTCGTATAAAACTTTTTATTATCATATATACAATTTAATCTTTCGGGTATCACACTAAGATTTTGTTAACGTGTTAAATCGTGAATGCTGTGATAGATACACGCCAACAGCCTCATCCTTGTTGATCCTCTGGAGGGATCTGGAAAGGGGAGCAGGTGTAGTGGAAGACAAAACTGTGCTGCGTTCTCGTAGAGCCTGTGGTGACCTGGAGTATTCCTCTCTCAGAGACTCCATGAGGGCTGATGCATATGCTGGGAGAAGGAAGCAAAAGTGTAGATCACATTCATTGCTAACTCGTGGTCTGACTTGCTTAATATTTAAGAACTGACTGAAACTGCCCACCATATGATGGCTTTTCCTTAACAGGACGGACTACCCAGCCACCTTTGCGGAACCTTGGGTAGCGAACCGCATAACACGCCTCACCATCACTGTTTCGAGCAACTTCTCTGCTGCCATTGTGGTTGAAATGCAGGGCTGCCAAGAGAAGTCTGTAGAAAAAAAAAAGTCATTTTACCCATTACAAGTTGTGCATATGTAAATAAACCCAGAAGTAAAAAAACTGAAGAAAAAAAAGCATTGCTTACTGCACATTTAATGAAATTTGGGCTGCTGTGTTAGACTGCATTAGTTTCAGAAAGTACTCATTCTTTCACATCACACACTTACCTGCTGTACATCCCAAGAAAGGAGAACCCAGTGTGCTTTGGTGCAAAGTGCAGGATAAGGGAGTGAAATGCCTCCAGTGAAAAAGTCTGATGCTGTGGGGACAACTGCCGAACATCCTTTACCAGCGCTGTTCTAGTAGCTACACTCTCCAGTTTAACTGCTACAGTTGATCCTGCATAAACAAACATTTTGTTTTTAAGTTGTGTACGATCACAATGAGGTGGGATTTTTTTCAGAATCGATCCGATACCAAAAGTTCAGAGTATCGACCGATACCAGCTCCATTTTAAAAACAAAAAATCAAGTAGAATTTATATAACTGTGTGTTGAACTGATAATCACCATTTTGTGTGTTAAACAATCTACTTAATACAGACAACTTCATAAAGAAAAACAACACATCCAAAAAATAATTTATCATAATCTGTGACAAAAATGCTATTATAAACTACATTAGTGGATAAATCAGCAGTAAAATTTAGTCTAGAAAAATCTGAACATTTAGGGGAAGAAAAAAAAACATTTAGTGGGAAACAATTAAGAGACAATAAGTGTAACACCTAATCTGGTAAAACTTTACCCATTGCTCTTTGCATTGTTGTAAAATACATTAATAAAAAACAATTATTTTATAGCCTACTATAAAAAATGTTTATGTATAGCACAGCTGTTTAATGAGGCAGAAACATATGATAGATAGTACAGAACAAGAACGGCTATTAATAATATTTCTTTGAGTCACTGTATTATGATATGAAAGGCTCCAATACAGTGCGGCACAAAGCGCTTATACGATACCCGATCCGGCAAAAATGGCAGTATCGAATCCGATACTCAGCATAGGTATCGGCTTGGCGCATCCCTAATAAACAGTATTTTGTACCTGGTTCCAGCCATTCCTTGTTCCTTGCTTCGCCCTCCAGAAGTGGATGTGCACAGCAGGGAAACGTAGGAGTGCCATGTTCGTGGATGTCCTGAACGTGGTTGACCATGCTTTTCCACTTGGCCTCCATCACATCTGCATCTCCATTAGGAGTGGAAGCGGCAGTCCAGTAGAGGTGGTTAATAACAGCTGGCCTCCACAGCTTCAGTTCTTCACACTCCCTCTCCTTTGCAGCAGCATCTAATGCTTTCCCTAGACCTGTTTCACAACAGAAACACAAAATGTTAAAAAGGAAAATGTAATTATAGACAATATAAACAAAACTACCTTCATCAAGATACATACTTTTTCCAATATGCCAGATGTCAAAGAAATGGCTTGTTCCTTTGGGACACAACTCCTCCCGCACCCACTTGGCAACCTGAAATGTTTGAAAAAACACATTGATTATAAGAACATTTGATTTTAGCTGTAAATAGAGTCAGGGGCAAGATTCATGTGCGTTTCTTTACCTGCCGATTTCTGTCTGTGATCAGGGCTGACACTTGCATATGTTGCTGAGTCAGAAAACTCATGCTGCGCTTTAGGCCCTCTAACTCACACCAGCTGCTACTTGGGACCTCGGAGCTCTGTAAAAAATATTTTGTCATCTCACTGTGTAACATTAAACAGGTGATATGTGTGTTTGATAATATTAACTTACCTGGACAAGTTGAAGATCTAAAACCTTGTTGATTCTGTCCTCAATCAAAGAGTATGTGCCATATTTTGCACAATGGCCAGGAGAATCTGACCTATGAATGTCAAAAACAGTTTAATTCATATGGTTAAGCACAAAAACTAATACATTAAACTATATTATCCAGTTTAGACTTGTTTTCCATTTTAATGATATAAGCTGAAGTGTGCTACCTGCAGTCACCAGACAGGATGAGTCCACCCCTCATCTCTTTCAGATCTCTGATGATCCCTGCCTGCTCATTCTGCCATGCCTGCACGATGGTTGGAATCGTGTACAAGCGCTGATGGCGAAAGAAGGTGCTGGCACTGATGCTCTGAAGCCCAAACAGCTTCAACATCCTGATGGTCTGGGTAGCCATGCAACCTGAAAAGTGGATGGCCCCACTCAGTAATAGGTTGCAGGCTGGCATATTTCGATGCAGCATTGGCTGGTTCTGCCAAAAACGCTGATACCCACATGCTGCACAGACCTAAGAGATGTGAAAGGCAGAAAATGACTATAACATACAAACAAAAAAGTATAATAATTAAAACAAACTATACAAGTTATGTTACAACATCATTTTCTACCAGAAAACACAAATAGTTTCTTACTTGCTTTATTTTTACAAAAGTTCCCTCCTGCTTCTCAACATTGCCTTGGGTTTCCCCACAACAGGCTGGGCAAATGGTAAAAAGAGACATCAACTGGCTTTGGCACACAATGAACTTATCAGCAGCACTGAAAAAAAAAGAAAAACATTATTTTTGACTTGACACAATTTGATCATATAAAAAAAAAAAAAAAAAAAAAAAAAAAAAGTCTTACTTGAGGTCAGGGTGAGATTCCTGCTGTGGTTCCTCATCAGATGAATCACTTGTCATGTCCCCCTCTGGGATCCAAGACATATCACCAGGTTTGTCCATGAAAACAGAGGATGACTCATCATCGGTATGCACAGGACTGGGCAGTGGAGTTGATGTTGATTTCTCAAACCTTTCTGTCTGAGTCCCCACACTGACCATCTTGGGCTGTGCCTGGACAGCTAGAATAAAAATAGGTCCAGTTATACAATTGTGTAACAGCATGTATATGATACATCATAAATATATTTTTTTACTTTGAGCAATGATAGACTATAACGTAACTTGACTCTTCTTAGAAGCAAATAAAAGAAGACACTGGATAGTTCATGTAAAATTATATTTAATGTAAAATATTAATCCACCTAATGAACGATGTGAAGGTCTGAGGTCACACTGTGAGCCAAAGTGATGCACAGATGATTGAGGGGCCAGTGGAGAGAAAAGCTCTTGCTCTGGGTCAGCAACAAACACTGCAGCACTGGCTGAAGATGTATCTCCCACTTCATTACTTGCAATTTCTGCTAAATCCTTATAAACAAACATGACAATAAATTACAAATTAGCTGTGTTAGCAACTAGCATTAGTTATTATGCCTAACAAGCTAGCTCCGGTACTTTACAACAACTTATACACGTCACGTTGCTTCTCATTATTTAAATCATTATGTTGACTGATTTGTTTGTTAGTAAATGTAAAAAAAAAAAGACTTACGGTGCACAGTTCACGTTTTCGTCGAGCTGCATCTCTGACGGATCCGTGACCATCATGTTTCCCGCCAGCGGGAGAACCCGAAGCTACGTGCACTGAAGGAACCGCACCAGCTCTGAGTCTCACTCGGTTCTTACTTCGGTATCCCATGTTGAACTCCATCATATCGCCGGGACGATAATCCTCCGATCTGAAGTGAACGCTACACACGACCGCGTTTTCCGAAGCCGAAGCGGAAGAGAAATCCCGTCTCTTCACCTGCACAAACCGCACCCAGGCACGAAAGATAGCGCCGTCCTTTTTCTTGTTAGGAAACCGGTGGACTCGATGTCCTGACAGGCTGGAGTTTTTGCAAGCTCCACAAACACAATAATTTACCATGACGATGATAAATTGAAATACGAAAACTACTGAAAACACACTGACTCACGACCGCTCTTACTGAATACCAACCTACTCTGCACTGAGCAGCGGGAGAGCACAGCACACATCTCCCTCTTGTGACGTAAAATGACGCGATGTTGAAAAAAAGCGTTTTTTTACGAGCAGTCAAAGAAACGCTCACTTTATCTACTAAATTGGTGTCCTTATGTCATTTTAAACCATTTTAAATCCTGCATTATCTTTTCATATGGTATTTTCATACACTGTTATATATTAATTTAGATTTTTTTTTAACCTGCAATATGCTCTTTAAAATTAATGTTGTTCACTTTTACTTGTAGGCTGTTGTCCATTACATGATATGTTTTTTCTACTGAAATTCCCACAAAGATATCAACATCATATTATTTTAATTGCATATAGAGATACATTTTCCAAAGATGTTTAAATGTTGTCCAAAAAAATATGTGTAGGCTACTTGTTTAAATTTGAAAAATACGAGTAACACACGTGACTAATCCTGATTGGTTCCAGAGCTGTTGAACGGCTGTGATTGGTTCTTGCTGTGCGTATGTTCCTTGAATGTGATTAGAGAAGTCTAAATTTAAACTGGAGCCATCGTGTTTCTTTAGAGGACTTGGAGGAAACCACGCGATTCATATGGATAAGGTGATTTTTTTTTTTGCGATTTACTTTCTTAAATGTTTTACAACTGCTTAAGGTTGAGTGATCATGACAGCATTTATATATATTTTTTACCTAACGTTAATAGAAAACGTAACTTATGTTGTTTTTATCCCCCCCCCCCCATCTTCAAGTTTGCAAGACGTGTGACATTTGGAACCTCATTATTGTTGTGATTCTAGGTTTGTATTACATTTACGTTGTCTTTGCCAGTCGTATTTTTACTCAGTGTAACAGCACGTCTTTTTCAGTTCAGCTATATTCAATTTGACCAATCAGAGCCAAGCTTTTCAAGTCGAAGTCGAATCAGACTCGAAGAGATGAATACTGCTATCAGAAGTTACTGGTAAGTTTTAGTTGCTGTTTACATAAATAAATAGCTCACTGTTTTTTTTTGTTTTGTTTTTTTTCTTAGTTGGATATGTCTCATGTATTTGCTAATATGACGTGTACGTGTAATACTGACGTTAACCGCTGTAACATGATGCTGATACTGATTTCTAGCAACTTCAGCACTGGGTATATAGTCAAAGTCTAAAGTCTTTGATAAATGTGTTTAAAATCTATGTGGAGAGATTTCTCTCTGTCTTAAAACAATTATAAAACATTGTCCAATGCATCTGCAAAAAACAGAATTAGTTATTATAACATGTACAACATGACATTAATTTTGTTTGTATTTGCAAAATGAAGCTGTGTATTTATTTCTGATTACCTGAAAATGTTGGCTTTATTGTTATTTTGTAAATGATCTTTGAAAAGTACAAAAAAAAAAAACTGACCAGCCAATTATGGAAGTGTGTGATTGGTGTTTATATTTGTTCAAGCTTGACAACCTTATTGCCTTTTTGATAACTTTCTATGGCTGCGTTTACACTTTTTGACATTAACTAGAGACCTGTATCCGGAAGTTGTCCACTTACACATTTAAAAGGCAAGTGTAAACGCGCTTCTTTATTTGCAATCAATTTCCAATCAGTACACACTTCCATAATTGGCTTGTCAGTTTTTTGCAAACTTTTCGAAAAAAAGATTGTTTACAAAATCTTGTTATAGATTAGGCTAAAGATGATAGATTTATTATAATGATAGAATGATGATAGATGATACTCTATTATTAATAGAGTTAAAGATGTTTAATTTGTATCATCTTTTCTCCTAATCTGGTGTCCTGCTTCAGACCTAATTTAAATTTATGCAGTAAACAGAAATCCGATCAGTTATCCAGATACAGAGGCTACTTAATGTGAACAAATGTGAACAAATGTAAACGCGCCATGCCTGACTGATATATAAATATGTATAAATGTATGTAAATCTCTCTCTTTTTTTAAATATTAATATTTGTTGTTTTTCAGACCAGCTGCTATAGAAGAAAAACTGAAATCTGAGTGCAGTGACAAACAAAGAGTAGAGTAGTAAGTATGGTCTAATCTCATATCACCTCTGTTATAGAGATTTTTGAATCAGGCTTGTTGAAAGGCTATTCGGTCAGTCTTGGTAGGCAAATGTTAGCAAAACGTCCATTTCAGGTTGTATCACGCATCTTTTTTTTTAATTATATTATTTAATTTGCCAATATTTACTGATATTTATTTCAATGCTTTACAGGCTTTAGTGTGTTGTTTCTTTGACAGAATTGCTCAAATAAACACTTTTTGCTCAAATAAACACTATTTTTTTTTATTTCAAAACCCCCCAACCACTGCACCACCGCCGGTAGTTGGTCCATTACCACCTTTTTGACAGTGGTAAAAAAACCTCCCACCGTCACAGCCCTATAACCCGAAAGTAAAACGGATAATTTTATAATTAAATATTGCAATACTTTGCGCTACTGTATCGATATAATTGCGTGCGCAAAATATTGCGATACTGAACAGAATTTTGATTTTTTTTTTTTTTGTGATAAAAACGCTAAATAGTAATTTTGACTATGTATTGGTATGTAATTAACGGTGGTGTAAGGTGCTGGAAAAAGCTTTAAAATGGACCTTGAAAGTGCTTGAATTTGACCTTGGAAAAGGTGTACGAACCCTGTTTTTTGCTGTGATACAGTGACATACCATGTAGACTTCACAGTTGTTCAAGAGATATTTTATTAACTCCTTTTCTGAATTACATTAACATTTTATATTGAATGTCTACTGTTAAAATATGAACTAAGCATTACATGCCATATTAAAGAATTCCATTTTTACTAGGCGAAAAAGACTTACAATTAAATGTATTAAATATGTACTTAAGTATGTTTTTAGTACAAAACAAATGTACTTTAATGCATTCATAATACATTTAACAGTATGTCTTTTTCACCTTGTATGTACAACAGAGGGAAATGTCAAAACATCATACTGTGTTGTAATAAAAATCGTCTAGGTTACGACCTCTGTTCCCTGAGAACAGGGAATGAGACACTGCATCGATGACGCTATGGGGAACGCCCTCCATGTGAACCGGTGTTTGAAAAGCTGTACAATCACGGCAATAGAATTTAACTGCCGACAGCCTATAACACTACTAGTGCGACTCAGAAGTATTAAAGAGGCACCCTTCCCTAATAACATCGTTCCCTAATAGCATCATCGAAGCAGTGTAAGTTTCCTTTTGAAAGGGAACAGTTACTTTTTTAACAGAGGTTAATTTTGCTTTAATATAAAAATAAACTCCTCTTTTTCCCCTTTCACAGACACTGTGATCAAACAATTTCCAACACGTCTGAGGTGCGAGCACTGATTCGAAGGAAATGCAACGAGGCAAACTCAAAGACCAATCACTCCAATTCACTTGAAGGATGAAGATGGTTTGAGTTGTAACAGTACTGTAACTGTTTGCAGCTATTAATGACAGCACTTTATTGACTGTAGTTAGATTTATTGACTCAAGTTAGTTTTTTTTTTTGTTGTTGTTGTTTATAATACCTCTGCAGATCACTGTATTTTATGTTAATGTATTTTTTTTGTACAGTTTACATATGCTGCTGTACTGATGTACACTGGGTGTAGTACGTTAAAGTTTACTAGCTTTCAAAGTGTGTGTGTGTTTTATACAAATATTTTTTACTGTGTTTTACGGAATGATAATTTTTCACTGTATTTGTAATACATTAAAATATATTATTTTCATACTGAATGGTTTTATAAAAATGTATTTTTATTATACTAATAGTGGCTCTTATAGTGTTTTTCTAATACATTATTAATAAGCTGATACTATATTTAAAATATACTGGGAACACATTAATGTGAAGCTAAAAATATACTTAAGCTGTAGTTCTAAAACATATTTAAAGTGTATTAAAAATACAATTTAAAGAAGTGCTATTAAATTACACTAAATGTACTTAAAATAGGTCCATTTTAACACAATTAAGTATATTAAAATATATTACTATTACTTTAAAATTGAACTTAAATACATATTAAAGTACATTTAGTATACTTTAAGATGTCTCAAAATAACACAATTAAATATATAATTAATACAGTACACTTAAAATACATTAAGTATATCAGAATAAGCACAATTTAAATATATTTCCTTTTCACCTGGGGCAGGTTGCAGTCGAAACATGTCAAGGTAAAGAAAAAGTTTTTTCTCCACCTGAACACCTTGTCTTTCTAGAAGAGAATTGTCCAATTTAATCATTAAGAAGACAAAATGAACATTTTTGAACAACTTACTGTAGCTTCAATTAGTAACATACAGAGCCACTCTTACACACAACTAAATAATAAAGAGTTATGACTTGAAATGTTTGCTGTATACTACAATCAAAAACGGCTTATACAAAAAAAGTGAATGAACATTTGCAGAGAGCACAGTCAAAATGTAACTTTTTGTGACTGAAATTGCACATATTGCAGTATAACGTATGTATAACAGATCGGTTTACACAGTGTACTGATGTGAAAACTAAACAATACAGAAAGCAGCTCTCATACAAAAATACTAAATAGGTAACAATGAAATTGCCAATTTTACATACGTTAGCTTTTAACGAAGAGGGTGCCGTTCGAATTTGGCGCTCAGCCATCATGAGTCTGTTATGTATGTGCGCCAGTGATGCGCGGGTCAATGTATAAACAACCCGCACCCGACCGACGTTTTAAACTAACCCGCCCGCAACTCGGACCGCAAAAAAAAGAAAAAGAAAATATTGTACCCGACCCGCTTCCTGACCCGCATTTTTTAAAAGTAGTAAATGCTCATCGTTGCGTCGTTGGGGAAAAAAAAAAAAAAGCCTAGGCTATTCTAATTTTGTCAAGAATTATAAAAAATCGTCAATAAGCTCATAATTTGTAAATAGTCTTAATGTTTAGTTTTAACAACAATTTGTAAAAAGCTGGCTATGTCTATTTTGATGTTTCTGTGCAAGTTCAGCAGACAGTGAGGTTCGGGTTTGTTCCGAGCTCGTGAGCGGAGAGCTGAACCTATTCCGCTCCGCTCACTCATTCCGCAGGGTCGCTCGCTCAACCCAGAATGGCCTGCTGGTTCGAAAATATGTGGAATAAGGGCTACCTCCGACTATTTTTTTTTTTTTTTCTAGCCGACTAGTAGTTGTTAATTTAAGCCATTCGTGGACAAATCGCCCCTTTATATTAATTTAATTAGCCTACTTAAATAGGCTATAGCCTATGGATAATAAGCGTTATGACCGCACGCATAAAGCTTACCACAAAGAACCGGTTAAAGTAATGATTATGAATGTGTCTAAATTAGCAAGGAGACATTTAATTGTTTAGTAATAAACTGGTGTTTTCTGTGTCGCTGCAAAGATGAAGTTGACAATTCGGACTCGCCATGAACGCCAGAGAGAAATGCACATTTCATTTGGATTACATAATCAGAGAGTAGCCTATTTATTTTGGTTTGAATATTTTCGTTTAAAAGTAGACAATTGATTGATAAAACATTGATCAAAATTAAGATACAATTTATACAAAACGAAAATCTTTTAAAAAGAGTTTTCAATAAAACAAAACGTCGTCAAAATCATGTTTTACCAAAAACAGCGCCGTTGCTAGGAGGGCGCCAGCGCCTCTGCCTCTCAGCGGCTCTGCCTCGCGAGTGGATGATGATAGCCCTGAAGACGCCTAGCAATGATAGCCTATACATTAGTGGTAGTATACCTTTAGTTAAGTTATACCTTAAGAGTCTTAGTAGCGCGCTAATAGACAATATTTTCGGAAAATGCAGCCCAGGTATGTTGCGTAATGGAGATTCTTTGGTCAGAACCATGGAGAGCGATCGCGGATAGGTCCGTCCTATGCACCGAAACTTTTAACAATGCAACAAAATATTTAAAGAGCATCAAGCTATTAAAATCTATATTATGTATACGCACGCACAGATAATAACAGCTATATTAGTCAATATTTTTTTATTAAGTTAAGCAGTGATTGGATAACGTTTTTTATTTTTTTATTTAACGTTTTTAATTTAAGGCCCACCCACAATTGGTCTGGCTTATCCAAAACTGAAATCCTGTCGCCGTGCCTGGTTGGTCGTGCCAGTTTTGTGGCTATCAAATGTGTAAATAGCATCGCAAGAAGTACACATGACAAAACCAGCACTTTGGTCATCATCTTTCATTATTTCGGCAAATGTCTCCCACACTCACACAGCTTCCACTCCCCAGTCTTCACCTTTTCTCTTGCCGCCTCCATCTCTACCTGCAGACTGAGCTCGTGCGTCATCATACTTCTTGCCAGTTATTCAGCCAATAAAGTGTAGGCCTATGTATTTCATTGAAAATAGTGTCTAGTAATATATAAATTACAAAGGTTTAATTGGCATCTTTATTTCAAACGACCCGACCGACCGCGACCCGAATATCATTAAAAATATTTTTGGATGACTCGTAACCGCGGGTGACCGCGGGTGACCGCAGGCACCCGCTCATTTCGGATCAACCCGCGCATCACTGATGTGCGCGACTCTGTTATGTGCACGCCACAGACTGTCCGCGCACTGCACGTCCGCTTATAGTTCCGCCTTTTGCGTTCCGTCAATATTACGTTATTAGAAAAAATATATATATATTTTTTTTTTAGAAAATCGATTTTTTGACATTTGTGAATCGATTCAGAATTGTCCACGTCCGCATCGCGATGCATCGAAGAATCGATTTTTTCCCCCACCCCTAGAGACTATGCCGTTTCTCGGTTGTTACTCTAGAGTAGACCAACTCACTTTCTGGAGGTATACTGCCCCCATCTGGTATGGAATGTGGAGTATGAATTTATTTTTTGGCGGACATTACACAAGGCACCTTTAAGGCACTTGGTAAAACAGTGTCTCTCATCACATTTATGAAATTTGACATTGGTGGATGTCCAGCGTCCAGCTGGTTCTCCAGCCTCTGTGGTACAGTCTCCAAATCTGGCCTGTCCGGAAATAGTTACATTTTACAAACTTGTATTCAGTTAGTAGACATAATTAAAGTGATACTTCACCTAAGCCTAAATCACTTTAACTGAATTTCATTTTTGGGTGAATGAATAACTGCTTTCAGGAATGGAATGTAACAACCAACTACTCCCAAGTTAATTTTAAATTGCATTAAGTGAAATACCTATATGCTTTGATTGTGGTAATGGATCACTTCACTACCGAAGCTTCATACATTTTAAACTTTGGTTATGTTACATCACACGCTTGGATCAACATGACAACTTTCTGTTGTTGGGTGTGATGGGGACACGTCATTTAGCTGGTGTTAATCATCCACCATGTTATGTAATAAAACCAATGATCAGATTTACAAATACATATTCTGTGTAATTCATTCTGTGTATTATCTAGTAAACAGTTTTTTGGTGTTGTACATTTAATGTACAATACATTTAATGAGTTAATTAATGATGATAATTATAATAATTATAAGTATGTTACATCAAAAATGACTGATTAAATATTACTGATAAGCTGTAAAAAAAAAAGTAGCAATAACATGAAGAACAATAAAAAATATTACAAAAAAATAGTGGCTACACTGCACAATGAATCTCTTAATTACATTGTCAAGTCAAGTCATCTTCATTTATATAGCGCTTTTAACAATGTAGATCGTTTCAAAGCAGCTTTACAGAGATAAGCGTATAATTTAAGTTAACAGAGATTGTTTCGGCTTTACAGCAGAGTTAAGTTATTTCCATCTAAAGTTAGTTTTGATTGATTTGCTTCCGTCACAATGATCATTTGTTATTAAATTAGGGGCCGCTAAGACGACACCATTCCCTCTACACAGACTTTAAACGCGAACCTGTGAGAAACGCTGATGGCGTTCACATGCGCATTAAGAATGGGTTCTATAGTTATGTGCATTAGAATATACGCAGGTTTGGAATTCCCTACAAGCCAAGCCTAAACAAAGTAATTGTCTTTCCTTATAAATTTTGATAAAGAATTTTATTTTATTTTGTTGCTTTGGGGTAGGAACGCGAAACGAATTTTCCCGACAACGCCTTATCTGTAGAGTGGTAGAGGGATCCTCCATAGGGAGAGACTAGTTGGCACTTCAGCACTGCGTTGTCATCGGTCCAGGCGAAGGTCCTTCGTCAGATCTGGATACGGCCTGGATCCGGCAGGCTGCAGGAAAACCTCGGGATAAACACAGACACTAAAATTAGCGTAGATGCCATTCTTCTCATGATGTAACGAGTACATCAGGATTTATGGGAAGTGTTTCCGGTTCCGGCTGACCTAATCTATGCAGCCTAACATTAAATTATAGAAGTCTATAATGTATTATGTGAAAGCTAGGTCAAAGAGATGTGTCTTTAATCTGCTTCCCGGACAATGGTAGGAAGACTGTTCCAGAGTTTTGGTGCTAAATAGGAAAAGGATCTACCGCCAGCAGTCGATTTTGATATTCTAGGTATTATCAACTGGCCGGAATTTTGAGATCGCAATAGACGTGAAGGACTATAATGCGTTAAGAGCTCGCTCAAGTACTGCGGAGCTAAACCATTCAGTGCTTTGTAAGTGAACTGGGCTTTTGACAGAACTGGGCTAATATGGTCATACTTCCTGGTTCTGGTAAGAACTCGAGCTGCTGCGTTTTGAACCAGCTGTAGTTTGTTTATTAAGCGTGCAGGTAGGACTGGGCGATAAAACGATAACGATAATTATCGCGATATAATTTTTCTCGATAAAACGATATCAAGAGGTCGATAAATGTTCGATAATGTTTATGCGCAAAAAGCGGAACGAAACTCATTTGAACCGCGCGCCACACGGACCATTTATCCGCTCGGCTCTAAGTCCAAACGGCAGCGCGAGCGCGAGCTCACTAGAGCAGATGCGTTTACTCTGATCGGTCTCGTCACGAGATCCAGTGAGAAGCGCTTGAATTCAGCGAAGAACACAATGTCTCAGTGATTTAAACCAGTTTAAAGGCAGATGAAACAGCGCTGACAAACAGGAGAAACACTGTGCGCAACGATACAGTCAGAAGGCTTTTCCTTCTACAAATTCCCATCATTTACCATGGATTTACTGTAACGTTAGCCTAGTAATATCAACTGCACCATGAAATGTGGGATATACATATTGAATTGTAATATATTATTAATGTAGACAATGTATTAAAGGAATAATGGAATTTAATGATGTATTTAGGCTGCTGTTTTTCATACAAATACCATAGAAACCATAAAGTTAAATTTTGCCATGATAGTGAGGTGCTACAGGCTATGCCTGGATTCATCTGTGGTTGTCATGATCTAAATGCATGATACTGGATGACCAATGGTTAAGTTTAATAAAACTCAAACAGTCAGAATATCACATTTTACCCAAAAAAAAATTAGCACATGCAGAAACTAAGAAATTGTCCAATAAATATTTATTTTGTTAAGGAAAAATGACAAATGTTTGAATGTTCTACCTCAGATTTGTGAAATGTTCACCTGTTTGGCAAGTGTTTGTCATGATATGTACTGACAATAAAGAGTAGTTTAAAACCACAGTTAACGCTCTGGTTTCTACAACTTTCACTTAGGAGCAAAAATCTGCCTTTAAACTTGAAAGAAATAAAGATTTGACTTTTATCGTGATAATTATCGATATCGACTGATATAAAAAAAATTATCGTGATATTTTTTTTGGGCCATATCGCCCAGCCCTACGTGCAGGGCAACCACCCAGTAGAGTATTACAATAATCTAGCCTTGAGGTCATGAACGCATGAACTAATTGTTCCGCATTTGTCAATGAGAGCATATGACGTAATTTAGATATATTTTTAAGATGGAAAAATGCAGTTTTACAGATACTAGACACGTGACTTTCAAATGAAAGATTGGTATCAAAGAGCACACCCAGGTTCCTAACCGACGACATTGTATTTATGATGCAATGATTCACAAGTCTGTAGAACGGGGATGGGCAACTTCGGTCCTGGAGGGCCAATGTCCTACAGAGTTTAGCTCCAACCCTAATCAAACACACCTGAACAAGCTAATTGAGGTCCTCAGGATTACTAGAAAGTTACAGGCAGGTGATTTTTTCAGGGTTGGAGTATTGAATATTGTTGCACACTGTTGGCTAGACGACTCATAATTAATTGGAAGCTGCCATCTCTCCCCTCAAACTTGAAAAGATTAAATTTGGAGTCAGAATGAAAAACCTGATCTTTTCTTGAAATCTTGAAGCCAATTTTTATATTATTTTAAGGAGACTTTTTTTTTTCATTAGTTTATTTAGTTGTTTATATGTATATGCATATGTTACTGTGAGTGAATATATGTTCATTTGTATGTGAGCATAAATTATGTAACAATCTGATGCTTGTACTGTGCTTGAGATCTTAATAAAAAAAATAAAAAAACAGAAATCTTAGATATGTTTTACTAAAAGTGCACACAAACATAAAGCGCAACAGCGTGTTTGAAAGCAGCCGCCTATCATTAAGTACTGTTTGACCTTGTTAACAATTTATTAACACAATTTATATTCTACGGATCACTATATACATGCAGGATTACATGGACTGTAAATTCTTAAACGCTTACCAAATAACTAACAATGCATGCCAAACAGCATGTTGTTTCAACTCACTGTTAGACTTACATCATGCACATCCTCTTCATCACTTGAGATGACGACTTCAGGTCTGTTTAAAAACAATTAAAAACAACACTCTTAGCCGTATAAAGCACTGAATTTGCCAGTCATAAAACAAATAACCAGAAATATACATACAGTGGATCTTCAGTTTGAAGTGGAGTACAACAAGCTGAATACCCTCCAGCCTCATGTGAGACGTCATCTGCTGCTGACTGTCCTGAGGACACTTAATGCTTGTGTGTACAAATCTTTAATTTGTTATTTCTAAAAATGTCTGAAAGGATAGTTCGATTGCAATTCAGACATCTTCATCATCGCTGGAACTGATATACAAATAGATCAATTTTAACCCACAACAAACACATTCACCAAAAAGTAGGACATTCTTACATGTGGTTTACTAGCACAGAGTAGCATACCCATTCTCTGGTTGGGTGAGTGAATCATTAAATTCTTCAGGATTTTCGCCAGTTGTTGTGCTGTTTGCATGGAATAAGAAACATACTGTACCTTTATGTTCAGAGATAGCCCATGCTTAATTTAAAGTGAGATATGAACACAAAAGTCAGTCAGTACACAAAATCTACCATTTGCATGTGGCAGTGTGTTCTGGCAGTTGAGAGAGAATTATGCTTTGCTTGCACGTGAAACACTCCTGCATGACAGCTGGAACCTGCTATTGAAGTGTATTAAAATTAAACAAAACATGAACATTCAGTTTCTTTAAAAAATGTTAGTTTATCGGTTTGCACATTGCACTTACATTTCCTTCATGAGGTTGGAGTACAATAGGTTTTTGCAGGGGAATAATTGGGGTCCGCTTTCCTTTACAGAAATGTCTTAAATAGGCTAGCGAGTAGCCTGAGTGTGGGATTGGGATGATGGATAACTCCCTTCTGCGATCACTCCTGGCTAAGGTGAATCCCCCAGCACCTCTAAGTAGTGGGTTTGCCTGGTAAAGGCATTCAGCAACATCTGAATGGCTGCCCACAGTACTTGAAAAAGTAATACATTTGCGGCCCAGACCACATTCTTCCAGAATCCTTGTGTCCTCGACACTTGGCAGAAAAGTGCTCTCTGGTTCAGAGAGACAGGAAAAATGATGGCTCCAGGGAACTTCTTTTTTCCTTTGAAGGTGTTTTCCCTGAAAGCCCCAGACTCTGAATTTGAAGTATATGGCCGAAAAAGTCTTGAAAGATTGACCTGGATGTCATCTTCCCTTGATGATGATGATGCTTGACTCTGAGAATCAGAGGTGGATTGATAAGGTCGCCAGTGGGTGGAGTTTGTTCTGTAGCATGGGGTGGTTGGGAACAGACAGTGAGAGGGGGGCCGAGGGGGCATCAGAGATGGGGAGGATGTCCCTGGCAGGAGTTCCTTGTGAGGAGGTCAATCTTTCTGCCAGTAAATTTGTGGTTCTTTGTATTTGGTGAAATAATTTGCGCATGTCTTCTTCTGAACTGATAAAATACATGCACAAATTAAAAACATTTAAAATATTACACTAAAAAATACTTTTTATTTATTAAATTTGTTTAATATTTTAACTTCAAAAGAATGGTTCAATGTAAAATGAAAAATAAAGGTCATAATTTATTCACCCTGGTGTGGTACTAATGCCCCTTTTTTTCAGAACACTAAAAGGTAACAAAAAGAAGTCCTGTTCATGCTAGTCCATATCATTGCAGTGAAAGCGACCAGCTTTTAAAACACTTCCAATTTAATACTTTTTAAAACTTTCCAAAGCATTTTAAGACCTGAAAATCACTTCAACTTCTATGCAAACACACAAAGTCACCCTGCTCAACAGAGATATGAACAATGGGCATTTCTGGCTTTAAATGGACTATAGCAGAGTAAACGGTCTATAAGATTATATAGGTGACCATAGCAAACAATATTTTTGATTTACAATTTGCTCTGATGGTGAAATAAAAAAAATCCGATGTTGACTTTCTGTGACCTTACAATAGAGGGAAAAAATATATGGAGAAAGATGTTAAATTTACTATCACTCCCTCAGCATTAGAAACACACTCGCAGCAGTGCTTACTTTGTTTTGTTTTTTTTTTTTGGTAATTTAATGCCAGCATACTGTAACACAACATATACTGTTACCATAAATGTACTGTTTTTTTTTTTAAGATATAAATTGTACAGCAGTGCAAAGTTGATTCTTTGCTGATTTGATCTAATAATTTATGCATTTTAAAATGTTGTAGATGTATTTAGCAAATGAGAATCACTAACATTATTCTTTGTAGCTTGAAACAAAGTACTTCTGTATGATTTTCAGTTTTGTTTAAGGTAATTAAAGCAACAGTTTTTCAATAACGGAAGATTATGTAAAAGTATGTTATTTGGGGTAAAAGGCACAATAATTAACATGATAATAAACAGCCGCTGACTTTTCCATTTTTTTGGAATGACATGGTTAAATTTAGATTGTAAATATAATATAGTTGGGTGTCCACCTTAGAGATAATCACCATATTTATAATGAAACCATTATATTTAACAAATATGATATTAATCATATCTCATATAAAAAAAATACAATGTATTGTTACTGTAAATCTTAAATTATTATGGGATCTTCTTTGATGCTTTCAGAATATGTAATATATAAAATATTTTTGTTCTATATTTTTATATTAACATATTTAATGACAGTATATTTATTGAACAAAAATACATTATTTTATTTATCAAAATAAACAGAATATAGTAACTTTGCAAAAGTGATTTGAGGAAGAATTAACTTAGACATCAATAAAAACATATTATTTTAGCTAATGTACTTGCATCAATAATGTGGGCCTTTTACTACGTGTGTGTATCTGTGGGGTAAAAGAAACCCCTCACCACCTCATACATTTAAAAGATTTGTAAACAAGATAAACCCCTTTTATGATTTATTTGTACACAAAATATGTTGCTTCATAAAGGTTCAATCAAACATATTTTTCTGCAATCATACACTATGAGAGTGGTGAAAAGCATTTTTTTTCTTCAGATGTGCCTTTGTTGTAGCTTACAACATTAGCATTAGCACACTAAACTGCATTTGAGTGTGTTGAAATGAATGTGTTTGTCTGTATGAGACTAGCAGTAAACTAGATCAACATTAGAATAACATACAGATCATATTCTGACATTTTATCATTGTTGAACTATAAAACATTGATTAGTTTTATGTAAATGTGCTCACCTGTTTAATAAAGTACATGTAGGAGCGGTCGAAGTCTCGGACGTGGAGCTCTCGGCATCTCGAAAACACCGCGCTGATATTGATTCTCGTTTTAGTTCTCATTTTTTTATCCAAAGTCTGCTTGCCATGGTCCATAATGTTTGAACGAAACAACAACAGCGTGCAAATAGACATTGCGAACTACACAGTTGTCTGCGTCTGTCGCTTTGGTTACTATCAGACGGCTCTGGTTCATAGCTCTGGTTGCTATGGCAGCACGAGCGGAAACCAGGGACAACGCGGATATTGACGCCATTGACTGCGACAAAACGGAAATAAAGAAACGTGCCGTGTCTTCGAATTAAATTACACATTTCTCCTGGTTTGAAAATTGTTGGAAACAGTCGGGATAATGTAAGTACACAACTAAAAAAATATATATAACATAGATATAGTGATTTTTGCTATTTTTAAAGCAAAAAAGATACATATTGTGCCTTTAAATATCATCTTAAGGCCTGCATGCATCTATATTCTACAGACACGCATCTGATTTTCTTCTAAATGTTTAATTTCACTTTAGACATAACCAACTGTGTTTATGTAAACCTGGTGTGTATTTGACAGTGTTAGGACAGAAAGACACGAAAGATAACTTGTCCAGTAACGTTAACCAGTCATTGTTTGACAAATTTTTATTGTGCATGCGCTTCGGGCTCAGAAAAAGTGCATGTCAGAACAGCACATGAATGAATTGTTTAACCGGCGAAGCTTTTAAAGGGGACCTACAGTATTATGCCCCTTTTCACAAGATGTAAAATAAGTCTCTGGTGTCCCCAGAGTGTGTATGTGAAGTTTTGGCTCAAACTACCCAACAGATCATTTTTTACAGCATGTTTAAATTGTCATTTTTTGGGGCTCAGAAAAAAGCTCTGTTTTAGTGTGTGCCCTTTAAATGCAAATAAGCTGCTGCTGCACGGCACAGGGGGCGGAGCTTCATGAGCTCGCACTCAGTCTCATCTCAGGGAATGATGATAATATCAGAAACTCTCAGTAACAGTGTTAATTTTGACCCGGAGTCGGACAATAATGCCTACAGAGTTAGAGGGCCCTTGCACCCAGCGCAATTGACTTTGTACACCGACGCATGTATCATTCTGATTTTGCACCCGCGCAAAGCGCGCTTTTCCCTCCACAGAAGCACGTCGCTAAACTAGGGAATGAACTTGCGCTCCCTGGGCGGTTCAGCGCAAAAAAGGAGGCGTGTTCCGGCGCAAACGTTCCTTCATGCTATTTTGCAGGTTTAGAAAACAATTGCGCCACTAACCAGGAAAAAATAGTTTAAAGTCAGTGGCGCATTGCACATGTTATTCATATGCTATTTTAAGGGCGCATGCTTGGCCATAATCAATGTAGCGTGTGCACAACATACACTTTGATTCTCTCATCTACACAGAAGCAGTTTTCATTTTTGCAAATCATACATTATTACGATAGATAGATAGATAGATAGATAGATAGATAGATAGATAGATAGACAATTTATTATAAAAGCATACATCTAGCTTACACATTTACCCAAATGATCATACGCCTTTTTAACCGAAGTTAATTTGGGTGGGTTTCTCCATCCCCAACGTCCCTGACGAGAGCGTTGCTCTCCTCGGCTGTGAACCGCTGGCAAATCCGCCGTTATGATAGGAATCCGCTTTAGAACCAGCGCGTCTGCTCTTAAAGGGAATGTGAGATGACGCTCTGATTGGTTTATTTCACTTTACGCCCAAACCACACCTATGAATAATGAAGCTACTTCAGACCAACCCATTTTAGATTTGTGTCTGGCGCAAGAGTCATTTATCCCGCCGGGAAAATAGCAACAGCGCCAAGACCCGCCCACAAAGTTACTTGCGCTTTGCGCTTTGACACTTGCGTTTCAGATCGTTAAAATAGGGCCCAGAGTACTGTATGGAGATGGAACAGGTATAGTTTAGTTTAATTACGGTTATAACGTATTTGTCATCGTATGTATCCACTATTAATAGCCTACAAGTCTGCTGTTTCGGTCCGAATGATGATCAAAAATATACTGATATTTTTAATAAAGTTTAATATTTTTAATAATATTTTTAATGAGTTTAATAAAGTTTATTGTACATCACACAAAAGATGAAGCGTCAGTTTTACTCCAGAAAATCACTGTAAAAGCTGAGTAAACACAGTATAAGAAGTGCATAAGTACATAAATGAATTTCGGTGGAAGGCCTTCCAGCTGGAACTGGCCGCTAAATTGTTGTTTTTTTGGACGCCCCATGTGTGCAACATCGAGGCAGTATGCCTCACCCCTTGGAGTCTGTTCCACTAATTCCAACAGCTTGTCACGCATGAGGGGATTTCTAGGCCTCAGTCCGATCGGATCAGCAAGTGTGGGTGAAGGTCCTCCTCCCCTGGAGACATGGTTTAAGGAGGAACTCCAGAGGCTAAGAGTTCTGCGCCTCTTTCCATTGTCAGATTGCCTTCTGACTGGCCCACAAATAGTGGGTGAAGAGTTGGTGAGGATCCTTCTCTCAGACCTATATGAGAGGAATGACCGGATTCCGATGGACTCTTGGAAAGGGCCTGACCGTCCAATCGGCTGTTTGAGCGACTGACGGACGGTTGGTGAGCTGTCAAGAGAGGTGTGCGAAAGTAAAGGGTTTGGCTACCCACACACGTTTGGCAGGGCCGTGGAAATGGTGACATCCTTTAGCTTAGATCCAGTCCATTGTTTAGAGTTCGGGTTGTCGAAGCTGAAGTTCTTCCCAAAAATTAAGTATTGGGATGAGAACCGGAACAAGAAGGCGCGCTGGAACTTCAATAACTTTGTCGAACTCTACCGTCCTACTCAAGTTCCATCTGCTGCATCGCGCGCAGCAGCTTACCTTGGAGACGTGTGCGCCAAGATTTAAGAGTTGGAACTTTCCTACTCCAGGAACTTAGTCAAGTATCGGGAGCATGGGATGCCATGGTTGGAGACCTGTCTTGAGAGGCTACCTAAGTGTTTACCCAAAGACCGACTAATGACGGTGCTGGCCTTCCTGGGCTCTGTTGAAATGATCCACAATGGTGACTTCCCGTACAACTTCCTGTAACCCAGAGGCACATGAAGGAGTTGCGCATCCTTTCCCAACTTCTGTTGTTGCAGTCTCCTGCAATCTGGAGATTCCACGACTCAGTCCCTACAAAGCTGGTCCTGCCTCCAGCTGTGCCACCCAGACTGGCCCATCCACGTCCTCCTGTAGCCCAGAAAAGAAGAGAGTTGAGGGAGCATTTTCTTTGAAAACAAAATAATTCCACCTCGTCTTCAGCGGCTGCCTCAGATTTCGGGAGTAAATAGAGAGAGAGCTATGTGGATTAATACATCCAGCCACACAACACCTACAACGCTCAGTGCATTCTCGTCAGTGCAGCGATGGCGGATGTGTACAACTCGCTGTGAACTCGTCCAGGCGGGTCTATGTTAGAACGGCAGTGTCTGTCAACACTCGTGGGCGGGGTCTGTGGCTTTAGTGACGTCACTAAAGTTGCATTCTGAAAACAGGTTGTTGGGAGACACTGCTTATGATTTATGGGGATTAATAAAAAAGGAGTGAGTGGATTTAGTGGATCACTATTGGGTGATTGTGTACACACACTGCCAACACACATTTATGTCCAAACAGCATGCAAAAGTGAATTTTGCATAATTGGTCCCCTTTAAGCACATGCAAAAAAATTGTGATTGCGAATAACCACAGTGTCATGTGAGTGTAAATCTATTGCTGCCTTAACATGTGATGTGAATGTACCTACGTCATGTAGTCATGTACTGTATTGGGTGGAAGGCGCCAGAACTCCCAGCAAACGCAGAACATTGGCACAACGTACCCAACCTTCTAACAACGTTTTAACAACTTGGCCAAAAGGTCGCCATAACTACGTTGTGTGGTGAAGGTTGTTAAGGCGTTGTCAATTGAACCACTATTCAGGGGTGTGTTTCCCAAAAGCATCGTTAGCCAACTATGTCCGCAAGTTTCGTCATTATCAGCAGTTCAACGAGTCGGTAGCATTGCAAAGTTGTGTAGTTGGAACGACAGCTCTCAACCTGTGGTTAGATGAAGACTTTCTAGTTTGCATGACATGTGGACTTAATAAATCCTCATCTTGAGCAAAATAAGCAAGCTGACATTCAGTACAATCTTTGTCTTTTATTTAGAATACATACAAATGTCATTTACGTCTTTTAGTTTGTCAAGAGATTTAAAGCACCGTTTCTGAAGCGTGCACATGTGTGAAGGTGCTCTACTATGTAAGAACGAGCCTATGATTGAATCTGGAAATAAAGTGAGAAAATAAAGGAGAAAAATGAGAAATAGTCCTCAGATGTCATGTCCATAATTTATAGCAAAACATCTAGCGTTAATTCGATCTCAAACAGATTCATTAAAATAAGTTATTACTCCACCACGTCCATGACGTCATAAACCAACGTGGTTGAACGACCACTTTGCGACAATACAGTTTCGGGAAACAGTCTTGACTAACTTGTTGATTTCTTCAACGATGCATCGCACTATGGTAGTTAAGCAGCGAGTTACGTCGTTGTACGGGAAACGCAACCCAGGGCCGTTGCTTAAGGTTGTTGCCAAGGGTTTCTGTACAAACACTGGACAACATATGTACCCAGGGGCGTATTAAGGTGGTCAGGGACCCCTAGGCTGCTCTTTGTGGAAAAAAAAAAGAAAAAACCCTTTTAATATATTCTAATTTTGTCCAGAATTATAAGAAATCGGCAATAAGCTCATAATTTGTACTAAAATAGTCTAAATGTTAAGTTTTAAAAACAATTGGTTATGTCTATTTTGATGTTTCTGCGCAAGTTCAGCAGACAGTGAGGTTCGGGTTTGTTCCGATCAGAGCATGTGAGCGGAGAGACACGCATTTCTGAATATTACGCTCCGCTTGCTCATTCCGCAGGGTCGCTCGCTCAAGAATGGCCTGCTTCCTGGTTCGAAAATATGTGGGGCTGCCTCCGACTAATTTTTTTTTTTCTAGTCGACTAGTAGTTGTTCATTTAAGCCATTCGTTGACAAATCGCCCATTTATATTAAAGGAGAAATTAGCTCAATTTTAACATTGAGCTAATTTTTTTGTAAATTTGGAGTGCTGTCAGTACAGAGAACAATAACAAAAATCGGTGTTGCCTACACCATGTTATCCTCTTTTTAAAATTTGCACCCTGTTGACTTAAATGGGACAAGTTTTAAACCTGCTTTTAGCCTCTTAACATCCTTGATGTGTCATTACAAGTGCACAGCAATGTGAGTGATTCCTTCAGAGTGAACACGGGTGAATCTGACTGCAGTAGATGTGAAAGATATGAATAAAAGTGATGTTAATTCAGCCAGCGCACATACCTGTATTTTCTTCCTGTTTTCAGTCGAAGTCCACAGCAGTCGATTGTCGAGTTGACGCGCATGATCATAGGTAACTAAACCTATGCGCGTGAACTCGACAATTGACTACAGTGTGAAAGGAAAAAGTGTTAGGAGGAAAAAACCCTGGAGCTTGTGGAGGAACAGAAAAAGTGGGAAAGGAAGGGAGCTGGGTAGGCAGAAAGGGTGTCTGGGCCTGCGCCTCTAGCTGAGGCAGCCTCGCGCTAGAGTCTGTAGGTGGGGCTGCAGGCCACGGACAGGGGAACGAGTTGGAAAAAGTGACAGGAAAATTATATGGTAGCTGAGCCTGCGCCGTTGGTGGAGGCATAATCACGCTGAAAGGGCGGCCTGTTTCGCTTAGAAATGACATTGAGACGTGAGGCGCGGTGCTGGCGAAAGCTGCAGTCTGTAGCTCGGTGGAGCGGAGAGGAGACTGGGGCCTGGCAGCAGCGGCAGAATCTGGGGCGTGGCTCAGGCTAGCTGAAGGCCTGCTGCGTCCTGACGCTCGCGGAAAACTGGGCCCTGCGAGAGCGGGAGTAGGTGTTTTCTGGGAACGTGAGTTCGGGGCCCTGTAATTACTTGCCTTTTTTGCGGATTTTGCAGGTGGGGTGGATTTTGGAGACGGGAAAGCTGACTGGAGTGAAACAGGTGGTACAGTTGTGCTTTATTCATTCTCCTGGAAAAATGAACATCAGCGCTGATTAGCGCTTGTCTCAACCCCAATACTGTCCATTTTTCTATTGCAGGAATGGTGGGTTGTGCTGAAGTGTAGGAGGATGCTGGAGATGGTGGTGGAAACCTTGATGGTGGAGGTGAGGGCAAGTCACGGCGCCTCGGGGTACGGGAAGTGGCTCAGCTAGGCCGGCGGCCTCGCGGTGTTGCTGGAGGTTCAGTTGTGATGTCTTGTTGAGCATGGGAGCTTGTTGCAGTGCTGGGAAGCTGCAATGGATCCTGGGCAGCGAGGGCGTCGTCGTCAGACGGGAAGAGTTCGACTTCGATCTCTGACATTGCAACAAATGGGCGGGACCAAATGCTGAAAAACTGTCAAAGAATGTTAGGTGGACAGAGTGAATATATATATGTTTCTTGCCATGTTGATTAGGGTAGACGTAATTGTTTGATGGCAAGTAGATTGGATTGATTATCTGAACGTGCTCCTCCCGAACTTTGTTTATAAAACATCATTTAAATGTGAACAAAGGGCTATTCTGCTCTGAAGTAAACCAATTATTACTACCAAACTTACAGTCATTGCTCGAGATCTATAACATTTATATTGCATATTGATGACAGAATCACATATTGTAAAAATCTACTTTTGTTTTAACGCAAATCATTTATCGTGGTGTTGCAACCAACAATCTGGCTTCAACAACCCTTTACTTCTTCCAGTGCTCAGTTGAGAGATTTGGTCTTCCACTCAGGTGAATGTTGGCTTTGATTCAGTTTGCTTTTGGTCTAGAGCAGTTTCAAAGCCAGCTCCAGTCCATTGCCCTGCATTAGCTGCTTCAAGTGTGTTTGGTTAAAATCTGAATTTAAACTACTTTACAGTGTAGTAGTGGGAAGTTCGGATCATTTTACTGACTCGGATCTTTTAATCTCGTTCAGCAAAATTAACAAATCTTTTTTCGAGTCATTTCGTTCATTTCAGCAGAATATAATTAAAATGTCATGTTAAATAGCCCAACACATCTAGTACTTACGAAAATGTTGATTACATTTGAAAAAAGTAAAAATAAACTTGCAGCCAAAGCCAAATTGTAAGAAACCGAAATGTTTAATTAATTGATTAGTTGGGTCTTAAGTTGAGGCTAAAGCATTCTGTTAGTTCACCTCACCTCCTGATCCAAGACGTTTTTTCTTTTGCAACTTTAAATTTATCATGTCTGTTTCCCACCTCGTGTCTTCGGGTTCGGACTTTGAGACGTTACGTTAGTTCAGTCGATGATCTGGGCAGTGTGACACAGCTCCATTTATGCATTTGAATGCACTGCAGGACCAGTCCGGAAAGAGAAATGATTAGTTCATCACTCGCATCTCGAGTCAGTCTTCGGGTTCGGCCAGATCCGAGTCTTTCGTTCTTCCTGTCAGTCCCATAGAGACTAATTTGATAATTTTATGTTAATTCCTATATAGACCTTATGTAGCCCCGCCCCTTTTCAGCGTTGCGCTCATTGTCTTTTGACTTCTGGTTTTATATTCACAGCGATCTCGCGTATTTATGAATGAACGGCTCGTTTTAAAATATTCCCGGTCTACTGACATTTGTTAAGACATCTGGTTTAAACATTACAATCCTCATGATAACTTTCGTTAACTTTTGTTAACTTTATATTAAGTAAATCCACTTCAAAAGCTAATTACTCCTGGACAGCAATGCCATAGGAATATACAGAGCGACCGCAAAAACCGGAAGTTCAGAGACAATATTCTAAAGATGGTGGCGCCCTTGTTTCTCTGGTGCATAAGGTCTATATAAAACATTATACATTCAGACACAGTCGATAATACAAATCTAATGTTGTATTTGTAGCGAGATACCAGCGGTCACGTGACAAAAGAACGAAGGACTCAGACCCAAAAGACTCGAAAGATGAACTAATCATTTGTCTTTCCGGTACTGACAGCATAGTCTCTATGGGACTGACAGGAAGAACGAAAGACTCGGACCTGGCCGAACCCGAAGACTCGAACTAATCATTTCTGTTTCATATACAGAACCTATGGGATGTTGCGTGCATCCGCAGTCAACACAAAATAACAAATCAAAACAAATCACTCTCTGAGACAACTCGGTAGTCCCGAGTCATATTAAAGATTCGTTCAAAAAGAACGAATCGTTCATGAACGACACATCACTAGAACAGTGGTTGTCCAGGAACAGGCTTTGACATCCCAGTGTGAGAGTTTATGCCAACATGGGTTGTAAAGTAAATAGTAAAATGGCAATAAGCTCAAAAGTAAAATGTTGTATTTGTACTAGTGTAAAAAAAATGTTTTGTGAGATATTTATTTTTAAAATGTGCTATCTAAATATTGTTTTAGGGTCAGGGAGACCAAGGGGTTGAAAATGTAGAAGTGGTCCGTATGATGTTTTCAGTTCGAGGTTCAGGAAGAAGAAGCTTCATTGCAGGGAAGAGTGTCCACAACTAAAGGTGATACTGTTGTTATTCCTATTTCAGATGTTAATTCAAAACAGTCAGTATTGTAACATAGAATGAATACATTAACAGAATAGAGAGGCTTTGGAGAGATGTCTGGGTTGCAGCCACAAACATCTACTACAGTGTGTTTCATCAACTAGAGGAAGAAGGACAGCTGGATATGTCTAACCGTATGCATCTCTTCTGTTGCCACTACGAGTTTGTTCCACGACTTCAAAGTCATCTGGACACTTTCCGTGACAGATGGGACAATCTTCCCCAAAGTACAGAAGGACATCTGACTCCAGATCAGTTGATGGGAGGACATCATTCATGTCTTCCTGAAAATGATGAGGTGCCGTATAATGTTTTGTGATTGCATGTCTGTAACATTTAATTCAGTTGAAAATTATTGTATGATTGGACAAACTTCTCCAACCTTCATATATATATATAAATGACTTTTCAGTGTGTGTGGTGTGAAGACATTCTTAAAAAGCCTTGAACAGTTTCACAGCTCAGGACAGAGCAGGGACTCACACAGAACTATCACAAGAGATATAGTCATTGACCATCCAGGAAGCATTTGTCATTGTTTCTTATTCTCACAGTAATATTAAGCTTTAAGGGAAGGCATTATTTTCGAAATGTACAGCAAAGTAATTTTTTTTTTTTTTTTTTTTTTTTTTTGTCTCATTCATATAGGACATCAACATTCCCTTGAGTGACTGGGAAAGCAGTGTCCTCCCTGAAGAGCCTGAATCTGGGATCCATGATCCAGGAATAGAGGGCCCGCTCACTGCAGAGGCGTATGGGGGACTCAGGGTTGCAGTGGACCCAATGGGGCCATCAGAGTGTTTTGGCCGTGATATTTATATTTCAGTTGTACAGTATGTGCAACAACATTTCAATGTGTATATGTAAAGAATTACAGTTCCAGACCAACTCTGGTAGTCAGCAAAATTGTAAGTATTTGACATCTGTGTAATGTCTGAATACACTGTTAACTAAAACAAATTGGTCTTTGAAAAGTGTTTGAATGTTTTTAATTTATTTTCAGTTGTAATTTTTCTACATAATGAATTGAACACTCATACATCATAACATTGACATAGAATCACAGATTTTATTTTTATGCCTTTCGCGATAATTGATTTTCTTGGAATGATGTATTTTCAGGTGAGGTTCTGTAGATCAGTCTTTGAACTGAACAATTTGTTTATGAATAACATTTTGGTACATTATAGATGTAACTTATGCCAACTCATGAGATGTGAATCACTTCAATGACATCATAACACTGACAAGAACATTGAACTCGGAAAGCAGCCGGATTAGGGAAATGTATTTTACAACGTATGAAATTCAACAATAGTAATTGTTTCTGAACTGTCGATTATCATGTGTTCTCTGTAGAACTATATTTTAATTCAATCTGATAGATTATGAACGTTTGGCTAAGAAGCAAATTTATGCCAATTCAACCACACCTTTACACCAACCCAAATCCAGTGTCACATGTTGCAATACAGGCCTCCAGATCCATAGAAAACTCATTAAATGTCCTGTAGTGACCAGGTAAATGTAGGTTCTATTTCGTTCTTCCTGACCGCCAGAGGCAGTGCTTCACACTGGATACTATCTCTCGTTGCAAATGCATAGGTCGAGTCTAATACAAACAATGTCCCTCGTGACCAGGATGACTCGGGGTGCTCCCCTATTTAACCCCGTGACTTCCTGCAGACTGTCCCTATAATCTTCTCGCGTGCATGTAGGCAGGTCGTAGGTTATGTAAAAAAAAAAAACTGGACTCCGTTCTTCACAGCCTCGCAACAGAAAGCACTGTTGGTGTCTCGCGATTGCGCGTCCTCCAGAGGCTGCAACGGATTCGTTGGGATTGCATTTGATAATAAAGCAGGTGAGTTTGTTTACATTTATGCTGGGGTTCGTTCTCGTTTTCCTGGCATTGTGTTGGTCGCTAGACAGAGTGTTTTCGCTCGTTGAAAAGACCATAATAACTTGCAGCTGTAAGTTAAGTTAGTTAAGACCACGCTCGGAGTGTGTGCGCTCTGTATAGCGATTGGTATCTAGACTAATAGGTACAATACTCATCTACTGTGTCATTGAATGAGCTAGCAGTTGTAAAAAAAAAAAAAAAAAATACTTTTAGAAGCTTGGGCCTCGTGTATATACATATAAATAATAACAATATACACACATTAATTATAATATAGGATTGTTATAGTATATTACATGAACACTTCAATGGTGTGTGTATAATATATTGTATAGAAATTATTTCTCTATAGTAAGTTTTGTGGCAAGGCTTGCTTGGGCAGTGACAGTCAGAGTGATTCCGCTCGACCTACTAAATATCTTCCGGAACCAGAATGGAAAAGTTACCTCATACTTGCACATTGTGCATGGCTGTTCTCCAGGCGGATGATGGGCATGACTGCTGCCCTTCCTGTTTAGGCCTAGAACACCTTAAACAGGGCCTTACAGAAGACGCTTGCATGAACTGTAGCGTCATGTCTTGGGAGAGGAGGACTTCGAGGGTAACCATGGTGGAAGGGCTTTTGGGGGAGTCGCTACCACCACCTCCACCACGTAAAACAACAAGTAAGCGTAAAAATACTGAATCAACCAGTGCTTCCGCTGGTAAAAGACCCAAGGAAGACCCTTTAGGGAAGAAGGTGGATGTGCTGACGGCTGAGTTTGCTCAGATCAAGTCTTTGCTTATGAAGTTGCAACCGAGTGAGAGACTAGTATCCTCAGTCGAAAGCCCTGCTAAGGAGTCACCCATTGGGGAGGAGGATGTCCTTTCAATGGCGGCTTCTCAGAGCCAGTTCTATGATGATGTTGATGGAGAAGTGGAGGTTATATCTGATCATCAATCCCAATTCTCCCATGATGGCTCCCAGGAAGCTGGTCATGGATCGGCAGAAGGTCCACAGTCAGAGCAAGAGCTGGTGAAGCAAGCTCTTCAGGCTGCATTGGCTCGCTTGGGTCTTGATACAGCCCCGGCGGTGGCAACCTCTTCTAGTGCTTTTTTCAGAGGTTCAGCGCATCCCTCTCCTCTTACAATTCCACCATCAAAGGATTATATCGAGGAGTTGCAAAGATGCTGGGCTAACCCTAGGTCTCTTATGCACCCCACTAGTGCAAACAGGGCATTGGCTGCGATGCAGGATGCAGACACTTATGGCTTGGGTCAGATGCCTAAGGTTGATCCTTTTATTGCCTCGTTTGTTCTTTCCCCAGAGGAGGTATTGAGGCCTAATGTTCGATGCCCCCGGCCTCAATGCAGGATTACAGATGATCATCTTATCCAGGCATATAACACGGCAGCACGAATGGGTCGCATTGGCAATTCTCTCTCCCATCTCATGTTGGCCCTGTCTCAGTCCCTTCAATCATCAGGGAGTGATCCTTTTAACCAAAACTTAAGTGATGCCTCCCTTCAGGCAGTGGCATTCATGACAAGAGAGCTGGGAAGGCTTATGTCAACGCTTACACAAGCACGCCGCCAAGTCTGGCTTGCACAATCACCTCTGTCTGAGGCATGTAGGAGAACACTAAGGGACCTTCCTGTAGTTCCAGGGCAACTCTTTGGGCCAGCTGCACAGGAGACACTGGAGCGTAGTGTCCAGGTGAATCAGACCAGGCAGCAGTTTGCTGACCTGAGGAGAGTTCCACAGGCTCACGTAAATTACCGACAGCCTTCTAGGGGGTATGAACTGCCACGCTCTACGTTTTCAACACGCCCAGGTGCTCTTCACAGGGGCCAGCCCCCGAGATCACCACGTGTAGAAAATTCTACTCCGCGGCCCCGGGCTCGGGGTCAGCAAGTATTTCAGGCTCCTAGGGGTAGAGCACCTGGCCAACGGCCCACCAGGGATGCTAGAGGCCATGGACGTAGGTCCTGAAGGTCAGCGGCCGGCCGTCGGACGGTTTTCTTATCAGCAGCTCAGTTATTGGGAAACAACAACTTCCGACCCATGGGTTATAGCAACACTAACCCAGGGGTACAAGCTGCAGTTCCGACGGCGGCCGCCCGCTTTCAAAGGGGTCAGGATGACTGTAGTCTCAGACCCCAACAGTTCACTTGCCTTAAAACAAGAAATAACAAAACTCCTAGAGAAAGGTGCCATCGAACCAGTAGATTGGTCAGAACGGCTAGGTGGGTTTTTCTCCATTTACTTCCTCATTCCAAAGAAGGATGGCGGTGTAAGGCCCATACTCGACCTTCGCGGCCTCAACAAGTTCCTGAAGATCTTGCCATTTCGTATGTTGCGCATAACCGATGTTCTTCAGGCGGTCAAGCAGCAGCACTGGTTTACTACGGTCGACCTAAAGGATGCTTACTTCCATATTCCAATTGCTCCTCAACACAGGCCGTTCCTCCGATTTGCATTCCAGGACCAGGTCTATCAATTCCGTGTCCTCCCATTCGGCCTTTCTCTATCGCCACGAGTCTTCACCAGGTGCATGGCGGCCGCACTGGCTCCAATCCAAGCCACAGGGCTACAGGTGCTTCCATACTTGGACGACTGGCTCCTTTGCTCCCACTCTCAGGAGCAGGCAGTGTTAGAAATCACACAGCTGCTCGCACATATTACTCGACTGGGCCTTTCTGTGAATTTCAGCAAGAGCCGATTAATTCCAAGTCAATCTGTGGGGTTCCTAGGTCTCGCACTAGACTCACAGTCAATGAAAGCCACTCCATCAGAACAACGAGTGGACAATATACTACTACTCCTTCAACGGTTTCGGAGGCATGCCAGACTTCCATTCAGGTGCTTCCTCAGGCTCACAGGTATGTTGGCGGCAGCAGCGGCAGTCATACCATTGGGCCTCCTTTCACTACGCCCCTTTCAAAGATGGGTGAACAGTCTCCACTTGAACCCCAGTTGGCACAAGAACAGGTTGATCAAGGTGACACAGCGATGCCTTCTGGCCCTGAAGTCTTGGAGGAGCAGATTGTATCTGACCAAGGGGGTTGTTCTGGGCATGATTCCTTCTCGAAGGGAGATAGTCCAGACCGATGCGTCCCTTACTGGCTGGGGGGCAGTCTGGAAACACAGAGCAGTCACAGGACAATGGGGTCCTCGGGAAGAGGGCGAGAATATAAATACCCTGGAACTTCGTGCAGTTCTGCGAGCTCTGAAGCACCTCGCTCCGTTTTTGAAGGGCAGGCATATTCTCGTCAGGTCAGACAACAAATCGGTGGTTTATCACATCAACCATCAAGGGGGCACAAGGTCCAGCCAATCCCTTCAAGTATCGCAGGAACTGCTGACTTGGGCCTTCCCTCGCTTTGCAAGCATCAGAGCAATGCATATTCCAGGGGTATCAAACGTGGTTCCAGATTTCTTGTCGCGCCACAGAATTCCATCAACGGAGTGGAGGCTCAACCCAGAAGTGGTAGAGATGATATGGCAGCGGTTTGGCAGGGCAGAAGTGGACCTATTTGCCTCGGCGACAACGACCCACTGCAGTCTCTGGTTCTCACTGGCAGAGGAATCCAGTCCGCTGGGGCAGGACGCTCTAGCCCATGCCTGGCCAGATCGGTTACTTTATGCCTTTCCCCCGATACCGATGATCGGGGTGACTGTTCACAGGGTTCTTCAAGAGCACCACAGGCTGCTGCTAGTGGCGCCAAACTGGCCAGGGAGACCTTGGTTTCCAGTGATGTACAGGCTCCTAGACGGGGATCCTTGGACTCTTCCCAGGAGAAAGGATCTCCTCCAGCAGTTGGAGGGTCAGATTTGGCACCCGAATCCAGACCGCCTGCAGCTCTGTGTGTGGCCTCTGAGGGGCCGGAACCACTCTTTGGAGCCTGCGATCAAGGGGTCCAGAACACCATATTGAACTCTAGAGCACCTTCCACCAGGAGTGCTTATGCCTATCGATGGAAGCTTTTCTCTGATTGGTGTAGGGAGCAAGCAGTGGTCCCAGAGCACTGCCCTGTTCCTCTGATTTTACGTTTTCTGCAGTCACTATTAGAAAAGAATAGAGCAGCTGCTACTTTAAGAGTTTATGTGGCTGCAATTTCAGCACATCACGTACGAATAGATGGTCAGCAGTTGGGTTCTCATGCCTTGGTTACTCAGTTTCTTAGAGGTGCTCAGCGACTGCGCCCCCCTCAGGCCATTAGGGTTTCTTTATGGGACCTGGGCCTAGTCTTAAAGTCTCTTACATTGCCCCCGTTTGAACCTCTAGAGCAGAGTGACCTGAAGTGGATCTCATTGAAGGCAGCATTTCTTTTGGCCATTGCTTCGACTAAGCGGGTGAGTGAACTCCACGCGTTATCAGTTAACACATCCTGTATGCGTTGGAACGCAGATGGCTCAGTTGTGACGTTATGGCCCAACCCAGCATTTCTCCCCAAGCGGCTTTCTGCCCTTTTTAGAAACCAGGCTATTGAGCTGGCAGTGTTTAATCCTCCGATGTCAAACACGCTGGAAGAAGGTGGAAGCACACTGCTGTGCCCAGTAAGAGCTCTCCGGGGCTATCTGAGGGCCACAGAAGTTTTTCGACAATCAGACCAACTTTTTCTCTGTCACGGGGGCCCAAAAAGAGGTCAGCCCCTCTCAAAGCAGAGATTTTTGCACTGGGTAGTTGAGGTTATCACCCACGCCTACACATCTAATAAATATCCAGTGCCGTTGGGGGTGAGATGCCATTCGACAAGAGGCATATCAACGTCTTGGGCTGCATTAAAAGGGGTCCTTCTAAGTGACATCTGTGCAGCAGCTACGTGGTCATCAACAAATACATTTGCCAGATACTACAGGGTCAATGTGGCTGCTTCCGGTAATATTGGAACAGCTGTCCTGTCGGGACCCTCAACTTCCTCTTAAGGGTGAGTGGGACCTCCTCGTGACCTTGTTGTATAAGTCATCCAGTGTGAAGCACTGCCTCTGGCGGTCAGGAAGAACGAAATAGAACGAGAGTTACGTATGTAACTGCGGTTCTATGAGTTCTGGATGACCGCCAGAGCTTTCTGTCACTCGGAGTCAGGCGAGAAGATTCCGTAGGGACAGTCTGCAGGAAGTCACGGGGTTAAATAGGGGAGCACCCCGAGTCATCCTGGTCACGAGGGACATTGTTTGTATTAGACTCGACCTATGCATTTGCAACGAGAGATAGTATCCAGTGTGAAGCACTGCCTCTGGCGGTCATCCAGAACTCATAGAACCGCAGTTACATACGTAACTCTCGATTTGAAAACATGTTGAAGATCTTGGATGATTAGCACGGACCACTTCAACCTTCATGCCACATGAGGGAAGCTCCCATCCGACCCAGAACTCCACTAGTTGTTGAAGTGTACCAGCACTTGCTTAGAAGCAATAGTATTAATAATATATATTAGTAAATACATGTTACATTTTGAAATAAGTCTAGATTCAACTCAGACACAGAATAACTATCATACCACGTTCAATGAAATGACGGAGGTACTCTGCAATGCGACATTTAATGTGAAGTGAGTGTGTATCCTCATCGTCATCATCCTCCTCCTCAGCAGGCCGTATGATATTATCCAGGATATTCTTTATTTAATTAGATTAAACAGAAGAATGGAAAATTATAGATTCAAACCAAAACTAATGAAACGCTCTAACTCTTATTTCATATCAAATACATTACTACAGATACATTTATATTTATTTTTTTAAGTTTTTAGAAACAGTGGTAAACATTGATATTGTGTAGTTTGTGATCCTCCATCAGCAGCTGCAGTTTCTCTCAGCTGTATCAGTGCAGTCACTGTGACGTCTGACTGACAGAGGTTTTTGTACGACTCTTTATCACTGTGTGAACACATGCTTACTATTTGGATAATGGAAACTCTGACAGTAATAATCTCCTGTATCTTCAGTCTGGACTCCACTGATGGTCAGAGTAAAATCAGTTCTGGATCCACTGCCACTGAATCTAGATGGAGTGTTTGACACTCTTTGGTTTGCAGAATGAATCAGGAGTTTAGGAGCTTCTCCAGGTTTCTGTGAGTACCAGGCCATACAAGTATATGAACCTGTACAGTAATCGCCCACTGCTGTGTTTGTTTTGCAGTTTATAGAGACTGATTCACCAGTTTGAACCGTTTTTACAGAAGGAGTCTGAGTCACAGTCGCCTGTCCACTGAAACCTGATAGAAATAGTGAGAGTTAGAAAAGCAGCATTCACTGTTGATGACATTATTATATTTCAATTTAAAATGTTCTTGAAACATTTACCTTCAATGCACAGACAGAGAGTCCAGATGAAGATGTTGATTGTGTTCATTGCTGTAGTTTAGTCTTGTGTGATGATGAAGAGTGTGTTCTGTTCTGCTCTCAGTCATGAAGTGTTAAACTCACAGCACTATAAACACTCTCAGAGCACTGAAGCATGTGCTGACAATGCAAAGTGACTCTCTCTATTTAAATCATTATCCTGAAGACTGTAGATCAGTCACAAACACATTATCAAACAACTTCCTCATGTTGAGAAATGCTAAGCTATTATACACACATTTCTGAAGAGTCTATTGACATAATCATACATATTATTGATTCAGTCATTATTAATATTTACATTGCACTTATTTAACAACTGACGAGGAAACTATTGATTTGAAGACATTAATATTAAATATTAATATATTAATTATATTAAAGCCCATGTTGCAGGTTAGAGTACACAGTAAGCCAATGTATAGAAAAATAATGTAGGAACTAGATTTAAATATAAACATATACTTATAAAACGCTATTTAGGCTTCTGGAGTCGTTTTTGTGAGAAATTTTTACTTCCGCATTTGAAAACCGCCGAACCGGAAGTGACGTAACATGAGGTAGAGCGGTCAAAGTAAACAATAGGAAAGCAATGGATCGCAATGACAGATCGGAAAGCTGGGGGAATTGTAGCCTAAATGTTGACTCGTATGATATATATATAATTCATATATAATTGATATATATGATGATATCATATAATTATGAGCCTGATATTAAGCCAAGTGAGCAGGACAGGCCAGGGTTAGACAGAACAAGGGTGAGTTGTGGTGAGGAGAACAGGGCGAGAGAACAGTGTTAGCTTATAGATGTATTTACGTTAGCCGACGATATGTATAACACTATGCTCAGATCACAATACTGTACAGATTATTATCATCATGTATCAGGCAATAGCAAAGCTAGTACTTAGACCCTTACCTGCATGTGTTGTGTGTGTCAGCCATTAGGAGACAGTTTCCAGAGGAAGGGGGACTTAATAAAGGCTTTGAATTGACCCATTTGGTTACGATGAATAAAAAAAATGATCACAATCACAACTGTCTTACTGTACAAAAACTTTATATGTAGAAACAGCCAACACAAACATTAAAGTCGGTTTGTACAGATTGAAAATGAATTATAGAACATAATATATTATATTTATAATAATAATAGTGTCGGCTGCAGACTAATAACAAACACATAAATGCATTACATTACAAGTTTATGTAGGATATGATAATGAATGATGTACAATAAGTGATCTCTGACGGATCCGTGAGCGTCATGTTTCCCACCGGCGGCCGAACCACATGCTGACCGCGGACCGGGCGACCCGATGAAGGAGCTGGGACAGTGTGCACATATCGCCGGGATTATAATCATCCGGTCTATAGTGAACGCTACACACTACCGCGTTTTTCAAAGCAGAAGCAGAAGTGAAGTCCCGTCTCTTACCCGGCACAAAACGCACACTGGCACGGAAGATTGCACCGTCCTGTTTCTTATTCGGAAACCTGTGGACTCGATGTCCTGACAGGCCATAATTCACAATCATTTACCACGACGATGATTAATTGAAATACAATAAGCACAGAAAACACACTGAATCATGACCGCTCCAACTGAATACCAACCTATCTCTGCACTGAGCGCGAACGCAGAGCCAAACGACTACCTCATGTGACGTCATATGACGCGATGGTGAAAAAAAGCGCTTTTTCAACACGGTCAAGGAAACTGTCACTTTTTCTATTAAATTTGTGCCCTTATGTCTTGCAAAACAATTTTTAATCCTGCATTTACTTTTCATATGGTATTTTTATACAAGGTTATATTAATAAAAAAAAAAAAAAAACCTGCAACATGGGCTTTAAGTTGCTGTAAAACGTTGAATTTTCATATAGCTACCAGTCGTGCTTCATTAAAGGGTACATAACATACACAGTTTCACCTAATCTCATGTTAATCTTGAGTACCTATAGAGTAGTAGTGCATCCTTCATATCTCCAAAAACTCTTTAGTTTTATCATATTTATAAAAGGAAAATACAGCTTTCCGATTCTCTCCGGAAAAAGCCGAGCTCCTGTAGGCGTGCCGTAGGCGGAGCTATAGAGTCAACATATATTCACTTATGTGCTGATTTCCAGTAAAAGACAGAAATCTGATCCAGTTGTACTTACATGAATGGGGTCTTTTATCACTGGAAACGCTCCACGTTTTAATAGCAAACGATGTGCAAATCCAGCGTCGACCTGGGCCTTGTTAATAAAACATCGTCACTGAAATGACCAGAACACACAACCGCACTTGCTACACTCCGTTGCTGCCCCGGAAAAACAATCTGCATCCACTGTTCCTGTAACACTGGGTTCTTTGGAAAGCTGAACACGGTAAGCTTTCCCTCACATCCAAAAACACACTTTGAAGAGACATTCTTGAACAAAACCTATGCAGCGCGGGCTGCCGATGATTTCCTGTTGAAGCGCGTTGATGTGCGCGGTCTCGCTCATAGATATCATATATAAACGCTAGATGTCTTATGGCACATTCACTTCCGGCATCGCCGTTCGGCCATCTTGTGTCAGTGCTCTGTGCATTAAGGTGAATGATCAGCACGCACACAAATCCTCTTATCTCGCTGAAATATTGACGGATTTACAAATGGTTTGGTTTCTTACAAACGTTATTAACGTGGCTATAATTCCGAATGCTTAAACATGTATGTTATAATTTTTCATATGTATGCAGTTTATGTATGTAGTGTCATAACTACATCTCTGACGTTCATAACAAACCAAACCGTTTGAAAATCGGTAGAAAATTGAGCAAGTTATGGTTATTTAAACGTATATGCACCATTAAACGAGTGAGCGAGTCCACTGTCGCAAGATGGCCGCCGTGTGCGGACATCGATCTCCATTGGCCAGCAGCGCGCACGAGACATCTAGCGTTTATATATGATATCTATGGTCTCGCTCTCCTCTGGTCGACGTGTGCGCGGGCGAGCTTTCCCGAGAGAAATGCTCATATAAGGAGTTCCACTCTCATCTACGTCATTAGATCCACGATCTAAAAAAAACAGCCGAAACTTGTACCAACCCGGAAGTAAGATTTTTGGCACAGAAATTCTCCGTTATTCGTCCAAAATATTTTTTTAAAACTTTGGCCATGTTTAGCATGAGAATCCATCTCTTTAACACTGTAAACAACTCTGAATACATGAAACACCATTGTACCCCCCCTTTAAGCACACATACTTCTCAAGATTTGTTAAACATCATTTTCTTGACAGCATTGCTTTAACTGTGTACAAACATCTGATAAACGTTTGTTTTAAAAAGTGCAGATTCACTCGTAACCAAATGCAACATAGACGTTTCCTAAATGTGTTTAATATTTGACAGACGCAGTGAAGATGCTTGAGATGAAATATGAGGCATCTGATGAGTGAAGAAAATATCAGAATATTTATGAACCATTTACAGTTAAGCTGTGTGGAAAAGTATGAAAATATAATTTATTTGTGTGTGTTTAGGATGCATGAAATACAGCTGAAAATAGCCTTGGCAAGACTAAGGATTTGGCATTTATTCCAAAAATATATTAAAAAAATATTCAATGACAGAATGCTATTAAACACAACAAAACATTTGAGATGTGATGGAAATGACACTGTGGTGATGACACTGATGTGCTTCATCAGCAAAATGACATTATTGTTAATGTTGTATGAAAAGGAGATGCATGTCAGTAATTCTGTAGTCTTCTACAGAAACATTAGGCTTTATTTGATGGTTTGTAACCCCAGTATATCTCCAGAAACTAGAGAAGTAGTGTATTCCAGTAACACGAAGCTCCTGTGAGGACGCTGAACATCTGCTGATGGAGCTGCTCTATTCTGAGAGGAACACAATCACCCTGATGATGCAAATATGAGTTTCACTGTCCGACACTTTATTATTATTTGTAACGACACTGACAGTCTGTCCGGTCAGATGTTCTGAAGTAGCGAATCCTGTTTGTTCTTCTCATGCTGACTGAATATGAACACATGCATGTCCAAATTCAGGAAGCCCTAATTGACTGGCTTGGTGCCACAATGGCTACAAGTGTCTGCAAGCAGGCCGCTGGTTAAAGTTTTACGACGACTTGATGAAATCAACGAACAGGCCCCTGTTGTTATCAAACTATCCCCGTGCTGCACGAGAACAACGCCATACTGTGTCTAACGTTTGTTCTTTGTGAACCAAAGGCAAAATTACAAAGACGGCCTCCATTCAGTTGTCTAGGACTATCTGCTTCTCTCAGCAAAATTCTAAGACGCCTCAGGCTGTTAAGTGAAGTTGCCCACAGAACTACCTTTGTCTTTGCTGAGTGCCATTTTCAAATCAAACCCCCAACCCTTCACGTGGTATGCAACAGACACACACAATCACACATAGACACACAGAGCATTCCATACACACACACATGGACTTTCTATGGACTTCCTCATATAAAGACATTTTCCAAATGTTTATGATATATTTCTGTGTTGCATTTTATATGACCATGTCATATTGAGTAGCTATAATTTTATCATCTGTCAATTGAACTTTAAATGCATATAATCGTGCATTTGATTGTAACTCTGTATTCCTTAATCTTTCATATGACGTGTTTTATATCATTTTATAACTTGAGACCTAACAGAGTTGAATCTCGATAAAAGATTGCAATGATATGATTGTCACAGGTCGGGGTGGGCCAAGCCAGACTGCACCCACCCCTGGAAACCGGGTACCACCTCGAGGAACGTGTCAAGGACCAGACAGACAAGGGAATAAAGGAATAACAGTTTTCTTTATTAAGTTAAGAGCAGTAATTTGAAGAATCCTTATTAAAATCTTCTTTCTTGTCACCAGAGGGAATTCGATGGCCCCCTGGACCGTAGAGGGGAGAACAATCGTGGCGGCCCTGCAGCTCGTTGGAGAGGGATCAGGAGGAAACTCACACCGTCTAGGTAGGTCACTGGGTAAGTACTCTTTACAGGACTCAAGAGGAAGTCGTGGTTATACGGACCCCATTCGGACTGGAACCAGGTAAGTACTCATGGGCGGGAGTGGAACAAGTCCCGGATGCTGCCCCAGAGGTAAGTACCCAGGGAGCGGTTGCCTCAGACTCGGACGAAGCACAGGGACACAGGTGGCGAGCGGTACGGGCCAGGAGGGGAAACAGGTAAGTATATCCCGGTAAGTGTCCTTTATGCCAAACCAGTTAGAACGGGGGCCTTTAGCCGAGACGTGAGGGAACCTTGGACAACAGGAAGACACTTCGATCGAGGCACGCGCCGCAGCTATTCCCTTTCCTTCTCAACAGGGGCAGCGGCTTGCAACGTAGGCATGGAGGGCCACCAGGCAGAAGAACACTTTGAGCGAGACGCTCCCCTTCGGCTGTGTACTGCAACAATACAACAGAGTTCAACGGTTCAGCGGTATACAAGCGCTCAGTGATACCTTCTCTCTTTCTGAACAGGGCGGAGGCCTTCAATGGGGCATGTGGAGACCACCAGGCGGGGAGGACACTTTGAGCGAGACACTCCACTTCGGCTGTGCGCTGTAACCAGGTAGCAGGGTTTAACTATTCAACAGCACAATAAACATTCAGTTGAAAGACCTTCTCTCTTTCTGAACAGGGCAGAAGCTTTCGATGGGGCGTATGAAGACCATAGAGATGCGCGAATGGGCTATTATTTCATCCGCAACCGCATCACAAAACTCATCATCCGTCCGCCATCCATCCGCACCAACGTTTTTGACCAATTTTCAAAACCGCACCCGCCCGTCAACCGCTGATTGGTGTATACATATATTTTTCATTTGATTGCTTCAACCGCCCGCCACCCGCCTGAATTTAATTAAAATATAATTTGTCACGTCATCCGCCCAATCCGCGGTTTATCCGCGGAGTCCGCGGCTGTAACCGCCAACCGCGCATCTCTAGAAGACCACCAGGCGGGGAGGACACGGAGCGAGACACTCCACCTCGGCTGTGCGCTATAACCAGGTGGCAGGGTTTAACTATTCAACAGCATATGAAACATTCAGCTGCAATACCTTCTCTCGTTCTGAACAGGGCAGCGGCTTTCGATAGGAGCGTGTGGAGACCACCAGGCAGGGAGGATGCTTTAAGCGAGTCACTCCACTTCAGCTGTACACTGTAACAATGTAGCAGGGTTTAACAGTTCAACCGTAGATGAAACATTCAGCTGCAATACCTTCTCTCGTTCTGAACAGGGCAGCGGCTTTCGTTAGGAGCGTGTGGAGACCACCAGGCGGGGAGGATGCTTTAAGCGAGACACTCCACTTCAGCTGTACACTGTAACAATGTAGCAGGGTTTAACAGTTCAACAGCATATAAAACATTCAGCATTAACAGAGCCAGGCTATCTCAAAATGGTAGGTTGGGCGCTTGATATATCAAAACCTTCCTTGGAGACGGCGAGTGAAAGACTGTAAGGAGAGAGTGCACAGCAGACTACTATTACTTCTCCACACGATGAACTTCACTCCATAACACAAACCGTGTGAATCGTCACTTCAGGCACTGCATTCCACTCGCACACCGTGCGTTCGGGCCAGCACTCACCCACCAGTCTTTCTCCCACCAGATCAACTCTCGTCTCTCGCAAGGGCTCAACTTCTCTCCAGAGACAGCAGAAAACGGGTGCAGCGATCGTCACATTCAGCGAGGAGCGGACAAAAGTTGGAGACAGATCAACAATTCACTCGGTGTACTAGTTCACTCGTGCCACACACTTTCCAAACTCTCAACACCACTTCAGTGTTAGTGCATACAAACAACGAATCCGATACTCATCACTTTACGTCTTCCCCACTGCTGACGATATTCCTTGGGTTTTCATTGATAAATACTTCACTCTCTTCTTTCCACTTCTCAGCTTCAATCTTCACCCGCTTTACAGCCCAGCCTCAAATACAAAACAGCCCGCCGACAAACACAGTATCTCACGGGAGGAGAACCACATGACAGTCTGCTTCCTCTCTATTTTTAAAGCCCCATCTGAATACGTGTCCCTCTCACAACACTCTCTGTAATTACTCCACACCTGCTGTCAATCGGGCAATTGGCCTTGCTGCCATGGTAACAGATTCGCAGTGCAATAGAGACGGGTGTCCACTGGAGGTCTCCACAACAACACTGCATTCACAAGGACTTTAGTCTTTTCTCTAATTTTTGTCATACCGTGACAATTATTACTATATGAATCGTCTTACTAGAGTATAAAGGCTCAAATTTGATCTCACTCATGACTTATTCGAGTGGGCGTCTCCCCAGAGATAAAGGAACCTTTCCCGCTTCAGATCATTGGACGTTCATTGGTTGTCCGTGCAACCCGAGGCGTTAACCCATCTTTCCATAAAAGATCGATCCATGAAGACACACGGTGCACTTCGTCATGTGAGAGGTTCCCGGCTCCAGAACTCCTTAATAGGGAGTTTTCTCCGTTTTCTTTTCTTTTCTTTACTAAGTTTTATGCTCTCTCTCTTCTCCCTCCCTCGACTCCTCCGAAAACTCTCTCTCTCTCTCTCTCTCTCTCTCTCACTCTGATCGTTCATTTTGCTTTCACTTTCCCTCGCTCATCCTCACTCTCTCATCCTATATCGTAATCCGTTATTCATCTTCTTGTAATGTGTTTTGTCTAGTTTTGTCTTAATGTTTCTGTATATACATATATTCCGTGTATAACTGAAGTATGTTAGTTCAATGATTAAAAATCCATTATATCCTAGATTGATTCTGTCTATATTTCTCACATTACGGGTCCCTGAAATGTTTTTGATACTAGCTACAAGCTTTACAATTTGATTATGGTTTAATGATGCGATTAATGGTTGCGCAATGATGATGATGGTCTTCCGACCAAATTTATCACTGAAATGGCTGAAATGCTACTCACTAAAAACTATTTCCTATTTGAAAATCAATATTATTTACAGGTTGGGTGCACTATGGCTCCTGATTATGCTAATTTATACTTGGGTTTTTTGGAGGACTGATATGTTTTCAACAATAATCCTTTCTTGGACAACATTATTTTGTTTAAGAGATACATCGATGATTGCTTTGTCATTTACAAAGGTTCTGAAAGTGAATTTGAAACATTTGTATATGAATTGTCTTAGGCCTTCCATCAAATTCACATATCATGTGGGGATCACTGATGTCAATTTCTTGGACAATTCTTTATCAATTGTGAATAATCAAATAGTCTCTTCTCTTTATAGAAAAGACACAGCTAAGAACAGTCTCCTTCATGCTAACAGTGCTCATCCAATGCCCTTAAAACGTGGTTTACCTTATAGCCAATTTTTGAGACTTCACCGTATTTGTTCTGGGAGGATTTTGAGTCTAAAGCCCAGAGCTTGTACATGGACTTTAAATCACGGGACTATCCTAACAAGTGGCTTGATACTGCACTTGAGAAGGTTTCTATCTTACAAAAACTGGAGGAAATAAATTTGACTATGAATAAAAGAAACAGGAATTTTTCATGCATTTTTAAATCCACATATAGTCCACTGAGTAATGATCTTAAAACCATTATCAAGAATCATTGGCACATTATTCAAAGTGATCCCCAGCTATTGACTGTATTTAGTGATCAACCACTTTGTGTCTCTTCCAGGAGCTCTAATTTGAGGGACAAGCTTGTTCACGCTGACACCTACATCTCTTCTCCAACTACTCTTGTCGATGCCCAGGGTAATTTTCCATGTCACAATTGTTCTTCCTCTACCAAGTATGTTAAATGTAAATCATTTACACATCCTCGTACACCAAAAAATTGTAAGATTAGACAACTGATTACTTGTAAGAGTACATATGTTATTTGCATTATCATTTGTCCATGTTCACAGCTATATGTTGGCGAAACTACACGTGCATTACGTCAAGTCAAGTCAAGTTTATTTATATAGCGCTTTTCACAACATAGGCTGTATCAAAGCAGCTTCACAGTAATAAATTAAAACAATACATCAATGTTTGTTTCTAGTGGAACGTCTACGTTTGGTAATGCTGATCAATAGTATTGTTGATTGATTAATTAAATTAAATATCCCCAAATATCCCCAACTGAGCAAGCCAAAGGCAACAGTGGCAAGGAACCGAAAAAACTCCATCAGGTGACCTAATGGAGAAAAAAAAAACCTTGGGAGAACCCAGGCTCAGTTGGGGGCCAGTTCTCCTCTGGCGTTTATGAACTAGAGGTTGGATTTAACTGTAAGATTAAAAGTATTATATGAATGCCTGGCTGAAGAGATGCGTCTTTAATTTAGTTTTAAACTGGGAGAGCGAGTCTGAGCAACGAACAGTATCTGGAAGACTATTCCAGAGTTTTGGAGCTAAATGTGAAAATGCTCTCCCTCCTTTGGTGGATCTGGATATCCTAGGTATGACCAAAAGCCTCGAATTTAGTGACCTTAAAGAGCGCGATGGATTATAGGGCGATAGAAGATCGGTTAAATAGACTGGAGCTAAGCCGTTTAGGGCTTTATAAGTCAGTAGCAATACCTTATAATTAATACGGAACTTTATAGGTAGCCAATGTAGTGATGATAAAATTGGTGTTATATGATCATATTTTATTGATCTAGTAAGAACTCTAGCGGCTGCATTTTGGACTAACTGTAGCTTGTTTATTGAGGATGCAGGACAACCAGCTAATAAAGCATTACAGTAATCTAGTCTCGAGGTCATGAATGCATGAACTAACTTTAAGTTAGTTCAATCATTACGCACAAGAATGTTTGAACACACAAGTGTCATTAGGAGACAGGATGATACATCTTCAATCTCTCGTCATTTTAAGTTTGTCAACCACTCTCTGTCTGACATGAAGCTCCTCGGCATCGAGAGGATTCTCCCTCATAGGAGAGGTGGAGATAGAGATAGAGAATTATTGCAAAGGGAGACTTTCTGGATCTTTGAACTTAAATCTTTATTTCCTGAGGGTATGAAGGAAGAACTTGAATTTTCTTGTTTTTTGTAAAATAATTATTATTATTATATACCCGTAAATCCTCTAATATAGGCCCGGGCCTTTATTTTACTCAAGCGCATCGCGGCCCAGGCCTTTATTGGAAGGAGGCCAGAATTAGAGACAGGCCTTTATTTCTATTTGAGCAAAACAGACTACCTAGAATGAATAAAAACAAGATTTTGTGATTAAGTTCATTTATTGAAAACGTACAGTTACCATATAACATTATTTTAACTCATCTCAGTATAGCAAGAGTTTGGTAAAAGCTGTTCATTCATTCACACACAAAAACAATGATGCATTTTGAAACAGTAGTAGCTCCACAAAAGCGCGCATCTGTGCATTCATTCATTCACACACACACACACACACACACACACACACACACACGATTCATATTTAAACAGTCTTTTTGCGTGTACAGACACTATTGCGATTAGAACAAAGCATATATAGAACTGACCTATTCCTCAACCGGATCCGTTGCTCCTCGAAATGAAAACGAGGTGAACCTGAAAGTGAACTCGAGGTGTGTGTTATCCAGCTGATTGTGGGTGTTCACAGGTTTGCGTGGATCGCCTCAGATTATTTGCGTTTGAATAGCGCGCGCTCTCCGTAATTAAGATCAAAGTCAACAGAATATTTTGAATCTCTTTTGCACTTATAAGAAAAAAAGCCTATCGCGCCGGCGCGATTGTCGACCCCAGGGGGTTAAAAAATAGATTTTCGCCAAAAATCCTCTTTGGCTCCGCGGCTGCCATGGTAAACAACGTTAGCCTACCGGTGACTGAAGTCTCACGTACGAGTCAAGAGCGAAGTGATTGACATGACCAGGCTACCGTAGCTATGGCTTGGATTCGTTAGCAAACATTGCCCCCCTGTGGTATTTGCATGTTACTAGCACAAGCATAATGTTGTGGGCTGCCCAGAAAAACATTGGTTCTAATAATAGCCCCGGCCACTATTAGAGACCGGCCTTTATTTACCTCCGCCAACAGCGAGACCGGCCAATGTTAGAGACCCGGAGTGGAGCAAAAGCACGTTCCTCTCTCCACTCTAAGCATTCTGTAATCACTTCGCTCATGATCCACTCCGGGTTTTCAATTACCGCTCACGGAAAGTGCATGTCAGGCTACAGCTGAGCGCTGAGGTAGAACTATATTTCAGCTACCATGGACACATAAATAAGCATTACAAATGTTATACATTCTGATATAATCATTTTATTACATAAATTAAGACAGGCCATTCAAAATGTATTACCTTTGGCCCACTGCTGGACATCACTGACCCACTGCTGAATGTCCTCATCACTGACATTAAGCTCAGCCTGCAGACTTGCAAAGCTCTCATTTTCCAGTTTCAGCCTCTTGGTTGTCTAAACGCATATCAAAACACTATAAATTAATTTGATAATAAAAGGTGTAACAATGTATGCAATAGACAATTGCTCAAATTATGTTAAACATTGTTGACTTGTGCAGCAGTAAAATACCTTAATGTATCTTTGAGACAAGCATTTAGCCAGATTCTCAGATTTCCGTTTGTTCCATGCAGAAGCGAGAACAGTGAGCATGTCTGAACGTGCTATTATTAGATAGTTGGTCAAAGTAAATATATATATATAAAAAAAGGGTTAGTCATGATTAATTTATACTTAGAAATAACTGTTAAAATGTTAAAAGTAGTGTTTATCTAATATTTTTCACCAGCTTTGGACATGTATTTAGTGCAGATTGCAGCTCTCGACAAGAAGGAGTTAACTTGCTCCACCTCTTCTCCAATTGTAAGACCAGCTCCCACTTGGTTTCTTCCAGACCATTTTATCTAAATAAAAAAAACACACACACCACAACAACGGCTGTTGAAATAAGTGCATGTCCATACCACAAAAATATTAATATAATTAATTGTAATGAAAGAATATTACCTCACAACTCCACTCATGTGCTTTGGCATGCATAACTGATAATAGTGGGTGCATATTTAATAAAGGCCTTAGCTCTGGACAGTGTCCCACCACTCTTTTTAAGTATGGCCAGTACTTGCAGGCGACATCTGAGCAGAAGAATGACACATTTTCTTTTGAGAGGGTGTTTTGAAGGAACAGGGGATAGGCAAATATTTCGCCTCTGAACATATTTAGGCCTTTTAAAAGTCCTCCATGTCGGCACACAGCAATCTCAAGGCCTTCCTCATCAATCTTTGATGTTGACTTTTTAGCAGACTCCTTGGCTGCTGTCCATTGAGAGGAGCCACACATCCCTTTACCTGTGGCCTACAAGACATACGATTAAAATTATTAATATTTCATTAATGGTAGATGGACTGGAATATACAATATGCAAATAAGTTAAGGGTTATTACATGCTTGGTCTTTTCATGAACATATCCCACAAACGAGGAAACATCGTCATCCTTCATTATGAATGTGCCATCGAAGTAGCCCTTATCTGTCCTTAATTTTATTGAAAAAGAGGAACATGATGTACAGTTTAGAAGTACAATAAATGTACAAAAAATAGAAGACAATACATACCCATGTGCATTATGGAACCTGTATAGCTTCCTGTTACGGTCCACTGAGATGGCATGCATGGACGGACTGCAAGCGGGACATTTAAATGGCTGGACACCACAAAACCTCTCAACCTCATGCAGGGCAAAGGTCCACTCCAGAAAGGCTTTCTGGAATGTGTCTCCACATATTTTACCACTCTGTTGAAAAAACCAAACCAATGACTTTAAGGAACAAACAGCATCTTAACAGTATACACTGAATAACAATATTTACCCTGCCATTGTAATCTGTTCTTCGGTCAAGCATTCCAAGGAATGCTTGACGTGAAAGACCTGGAGCAAAAAGTTTTAAGTCCAGAAAAGACCTAAAAAGGCCAACCTCATACACGGTCTCAAAATGTATAGAGGCTGGCCAGTAGCCAGACTTGAGGAGATCACTGAGCCCCACTGCCCATTTTGTCCTGCAGCATGAGCACTCCAGTGATGGAAGGGTGAGATTGTACCGTCCTATAATAAAAAGTGATGCATCACAACAGCGTTAAAATTCCTAATCACAGATATTACATGCAAGCATTGAGTTCTTATATTAACCTTTATATGCTGTTTTCATAAAGAGAAAAAAATACATCTTACCATTAAAATTAATTACAATAATGGGCTTGCCACTGATCACTCTGCATGAACCTTCTGAACAGGAACAGATTTTGTCTGGCAAAAGTAGCGGAAGATATCGGACTAAAAAAGCAAAAGCAAACAAAAATAGTGATAAACTCCTTAGTGAAGGATTCATAAACAAGTAAAATTAAATATATAATTTAATATATTTATTAAATATAATTTTACACTAATGTACAGCCATTTAAGACATACAGAATGAAAAGAATGATGGGACACAATCTACATTGTTGAAAGTGCTATATAAATGATGACACATGAAAAGCATACCCTGTTCAGAGAACTCAAATGTCTTGGAAATGGAATGTCTCTTCACTGCAGTGGTTGGACACAATGGCTTGAAGAACCCATGGGCCATAGAGTCCCTGATATGGAGAGGTAGGTGCTGATGGACATCTCCATCACACATGCTGCATAGATACTGCCTAGGTAGACAGTCCCTGCACCGTACAATAGCTTCAGTAGTTAAACAGTGTTGGCAGATGCATTCCTGAACATGTTCAGCTGCCAGAATATTTTTAACCATGGCCTCCCTTGCAATGTGCCATCTTTCATGGCTTAGGGACTGCCACTTTTGCCAGGTTGTGGCCAAAGACACCTCTTCAGGATGAACACATCCGTCATTAAGGATGTGCCCCAATTCTTCAATGAGTGAGACTTGATTGAAGGAAAAACAAGAAACAGTGATATATTCAGTACATGTACAGTATGTTGCAGCTGCCAGAATATTCCTTAAACTCTATAAACCAGCAGCCATTTCATATAACTATAGTAAACAGTTACCAGTTTCTGCTCGATAAACAAATTCCTCTTGGATGGGCAAACTGATGGGAGCTTTAAAAAAAAAAAAAAAAAAAAAAAGAGAGAGAGAGAAGTGAATACATAATGCTTTGGGGTTTAAAAAATTAAAATAGACTGCATACATCTAAACATTTATCAAATAGGGAGAAAATATTTAATCATAACTGAAAATAAAAGTAAATTTAAAAGATAACTTTAAATTAGCAACTGTCTCACCGTGTTTAGGAGGCTTTCCTTTGAGTTTTGGTTTTATTGCAGTTTTTCGAAGAGGCCTTACAACATTGCCATTTCTGTCCCTTCGCCTCCACTTTACAGTCGTGGGAAGTGGCTTAGACCTCTTGACTTTATTTTTTTCCTCTTTCTAAAATGCAATTAGTATATTTAACAGGTTTTTAAAGTAGTTTATACTTGCCTGTCATGAATAATATATTTAGCTATATAACTATTCATCTGTACTTTTCTTTAAATTATTTGACAGAGAAAAAGTAAAAATAAATAATTATTCAAGATACAATTTCTAAAGTTACCTGTATCTGATCAAGAAACACATCTCCAAGAAGAAGTGATGCTTCCAAAGAGCCTCTGGACATTCTGCTTGAACAAATGTAAACAAATGGGGGGAATTACAAAATAAAAAACAATTTGGGCTAAATCAGGTTTACAGAAATTTGATTAATCCACACATCTGTGATCTACACGTAATGCCTGGTATTGACTTAAAGCAGTGTGCAGTTATCTCATCATAAGGTAACCACAAACATATGGTGCATCAATAAAAAGCAATTGTTGCGCACAGCAAACTCTTACACTACATTTTATCCTAAAATATTTAATAATAAATTATTTTAAACAGACATTAATCGCCTGACAACTAGGGCGACATGTGCATGCTCACTTTAAAGAATAACGTTTGATGCTGACAGCATTGACACGCATTAGATATCGGAAGCTATTAACACTTGCATTTACAATAATTTGGGTTAACGAGAACTGAACTGTTTTATTCTTTTGCTAAATACTTACTTGTGTATTCTGATATTTTTCAATGGAAGAACGAAGAATGGCGAACTTGAGCACTGTATTGAGGGGCGGGAAGTGATTAGGGCGCTGAAAATGTTTAAACATTTGATTGGTTGCCAAGCGGTAGTGGGTGTTTCCTGGAGCAGCGAATGACTAAAATTCAGGCCAATGTAGGCTACCTTTTTAATTTATTATTATTATTATTACCATTCCAAATACAATCACAAACAAAGAAAAAAATGCGTGTATGAGTCAAAAAGACAAAAGCAGAGAGCAGAATGAATAAAGCAGACAGATGTATAACTAGGCTACTATAACTAGCATAAATTATTCACATTGAATTATTGAAAATTCTGCAAACATTTTGAAAAAAACTTCCCGAAACTTGTGACAAACCGGAAGGAGTCTGCTCCTAGCAGATACTCTGCTCTGCAGTAATTTGAAAGTGATTGCAGTACCAGTTTTGGCCACAATCTTACATACAGTTCCTTTAAATGTGTGAAGGTGTTGTGCTGTTTTATCTTTCCTCCTGCCACATTTAAGCAGTGTCACATGATCAAGAGTGCAGTTATACTGAATATCAGCACGCCTGTGATTCTACCATAGACATGAAGAGCAGCACGATTGTGAATGTGATATTACTTTATATAACAGTCCTATAAGCAAGAACTTTCTAACTTTCCTTTCAGACCAAATCTCATTAGTTAGTATGTATATTATTTCGACGACCACTGATGAAAGAAACCACTTAGATCAATCCTGGAGTGAGAGAAAACACATTAAAAACAGCTGGTGTTTCTGCTTCACTCCGCATCGCTCTCATACTGTGATCTGAAACACTGACAATAAAACATCCCAGTGCCATAATCAATATCAGCTCTAACTCTTATTTCATATCAAATATATTACTACATATAAATGTATATTTATTTTTAAAGTCTTTAGAAACTTTGCTAAACATAGTCATTGTGTTGTTTGTCCCCGTCTTCATACCGGCGTGACTCCGATCTTCAACCGGATGGAACTGGATAATATTCGGGATGTTCCGATACAGTCTGACCTCTGACCTGTAATGCTGCCTGAATCATAATCATAATCATACACTGTGCTCATTGGCTAGAGGAGAACTGAGCGACTGAGTCTGGTTTCTCCCAAGGGGTTTTTCCTCTATTCTGTCATTGATGGAGTTTTGCTTCCTGTCCCTGTTCCTGTTTGCCTTTGTCTTCCATAGTTGGGGACCCTTAATAATAATTTTTTTTTTTTTTTTACATTTATATAGCGCTTTTCTAGGTACTCAAAGCCCTTTACATATGGAAGGGGAAATCTCCTCAACCACCAATATTCAATAACAATATTATTGATCTGCCTGCATTGACACCATTATCTGAGCTGGACGATGACATCACTGTTTTCTCCAGAGCGGCTATATACAGTGCTTAGCAAAAAAGCTAATTAAAAAGCATTAATTAATTTAATTAAAAAAATAAGGCAAACTCCAACCTTTAAGGACACCAATTTTCTTTGTGAATGAATAATGTATCGTAAATAAATAAATGTTGTTCCTTAAAATACAGGGTGCATAAGTCTGGACACCCCTGTGTTAAATTCCCATAGAGCCAGGCAGATCTTTATTTTTAAAGGCCAGTTACTTCATGGATCCAGGATACTATGCATCCTGATAAAGTTCCCTTGGCCTTTGGAAATAAAATAGCCCCACATCATCACATAGCCTTCACCACACCTAGAGATTGGCATGGGGTATTTCCATAAGATCATCTCTCAATGCAAATCAACCCAGTTATTAGGCTAACTGAAATAAAACCATGCCAATCTCTAGGTATGGTGAAGGCTATGTGATGATGTGGGGCTATTTTAACCACCACTGAACTCAAGCTGGACTAGGATGATGTTTTCTTCTAGATCTGCTGTACAGCAGAAACAAACTTTGTTGCATTATTTTCCTGTTATCACTGTATTGCTTTGAAACAATCTTTATTGTAAAAAGCGCTATATAAATAAAGGTGACTTGACTTTGTGATCCTCCATCAGCAGCTGCAGTTTCTCTCAGCTGTATCAGTGCAGTCACTGTGACGTCTGACTGACAGAGGTTTTTGTACGACTCTTTATCACTGTGTGAACACACAGCTACTAGGACAGTGTCTACTCTGACAGTAATAATCTCCTGTATCTTCAGTCTGGACTCCACTGATGGTCAGAGTAAAATCACTGTCAGATCCACTGCCACTGAATCTAGATGGAGTTCCAGTATAACGGTTTGTTGCTCTATATATGAGGAGTTTAGGAGCTTCTCCAGGTTTCTGTGAGTACCAGTGTAACCTATTACCACTATCCACTCTACTGCTGGTTTTACAGTTTATTCTGACTTCTTCTCCTGGTTGAACTGCTGGTATTGATGGACTCTGAGTTACAGTGATCTGTCCTCTACACTCTGGAAGAAAACACAAACAAAAATGAAAATTACGTATATTTGACATTTTAAGATAATTAATAATCATTATAAAAACTGTATTACACAAACCTTGAATAAACAGTGTGAGAGTCCAGATGAAGATGTTGATTGTGTTCATTGCTGTAGTTTAGTCTTGTGTTATGATGAAGAGTGTGTTCTGTTCTGCTCTCAGTCATGAAGTGTTAAACTCACAGCACTATAAACACTCTCAGAGCACTTAAGCATGTGCTGACAATGCAAAGTGACTCTCTCTATTTAAATCATTATCCTGAAGACTGTAGATCAGTCACAAACACATTAACAAACAACTTCCTCATGTTGAGAAATGCTAAGCTATTATACACACATTTCTGAAGAGTCTATTGACAGAATCATACATATTATTGATTCAGTCATTATTAGTATTTACATTGCACTTATTTAACAACTGACGAGGAAACTATTAATTTAAAGACATTAATATTAAATATTCATATATTAATTATATTAACAAATCTTGAGAAGTATGTGTGCTTAACCCCCTGAGGTCGACGGTATCGCCGGCGATACCAGCTCGCTTTTTTTTTATCAGTGTAAAAAAACCTCATATATACTCTGTTGACTTTGATTTTCCATAGGAGTTTTATACATCAATCGATTCTGTTAAATGTGTATTTTTTTTGTGTATACTCACAATAAAAACAAAGTGTTGTGTTTTTTGCCAAATAAAGAAAAATAAACACGAAGCGAGTTCTGCCTTCTCTCTAGGGTTGCCAACTCTCTGAAATGGAAATAAGGAACGGGGGGGGGGGGGGGGGGGGGGGGGGATGTTTTTTTTTTTTAAATAACTGCTGAAATGATGACTTCTGGTGAATATTGTGGAAACTAATTGATATATTTAGATAAATATATTTAATACATTGTAGCATATTATAATACAACTTATAGGCCTATAGAATAGCAAAGTAGGCCTAATCAATATACAAGACTGAACCACATAAGTTAGATGTGAAATATAAAGCCTATCATGATCATTTTGCCAACAATGAACCATGGATTTGTTTAGTTTATAATACATTTTATTTTTAACTTAAACAAATACAACATCTAACATTCAAAACTTATCGGCTTAGACTGCATTTGAAGAAAAATAAACAACAGTTTTCTGTAGCCTTGTGCAAACTTATTCAATAGAATTAGACTTCTAGAATGTTCTTTCCAGTGCAAAAAAAAATATATTTTTAATTTAATTAAACAACATTTTAAGGAGGTGTAGTGCAAATATATTTATATAATTATACTTCCATTATAGTTAACTTTCTTTCCAGTGCAAAACAATAATATAAAAACATAAATAAAAAAGCTAATAAAGAAAATCTAAAATATTGCACTCAAATACTGCATTCAAGCAATACAACACCTGTATGTATGCACATGGAAATTCTCACAGAAATAAATAATCCTCCAGACTAAGCACATTGTGCAGCTATTTTTTCCATGTGTACTTTTTTTATTTCTTTACAATGTTAGGCTAAACCTGTACTATCTCTTTTAATATAATCACTTTCTTATGAACTATATTTGAGTTTTAAAATTACATAGCCTACCATATCAGCTGGAGACGTCTGACGGACAAGGAACCTTGACAACGCTCGGACAATTGGCCGTGTATTCATTGTCCCTCACGCATTTCAGCCACGGGTAGTCATTTTTCCATTCAATTCTATATTTTTGTGCTCTTTTCTTTTTCACCGGCTGCTCGGAGGTAGTCATTTTTACATTTCCCGCTGTTGTCACTTGTCGTCATCGTTGCTACGATACGTGACTCACAATGACTGAAACGACCAATTAAAAGGGCATTCTCTGATGATGATCCAAGATGTTAAAAACGCTAAGCTGATCATAGACAATCCGGGGGAGAAATTAGTATCTACCGCACCGTCGGGTTTTTTTTTTCACTGCACTGAATTGATTCTCAAAAATACGGAACAAAGTGCGTTCCGTATCAGTTCAATACGGAACAAGACTTTTATGTGTCAAATACGGAACGATTCCGTATTATACGGAACGGTTGGCAACCCTACTTCTCTCTGTACGTGTAGTCCATTCTGAAACGCGTCCGAAAATGAACTGCAACTCAGCGAATACTCAGTCAAACAGGCATGCAGACACACAGGCATGAAGCTTAAATTCTCTTCTTTTAAATGAAGTCATTTATATAAAAAACAAATATTCTCATCTTGTGAAATCTGTATTTAAAGAGAGCGATTCCAGTTGACCTCATTAGAGCTAATTCAAATGTAATGTGACTCCGCCCACGGAGAGCGCACGCTATTCAAACGCAAATGGCTGAGGTAATCCGCGCAATCCTGTGAACGCCCCCCGTATCAGCTCGAGAAAACAAAACACACAAGTTTATCAGATCATTACATGTTTACACTGTTTCGCAGCGCTGTGAGGAATAATAATAATGGAATGTATCTCAGAAGTGCGGGTATATCGAGGAGCGAGCTGAGGAATGTAAGTTCACGTGAATCGGGTTTCTTTATGAATGAATGAACGGCGAGATGCGCGCTGTTTACCACAGCTCGCAAAAAGACAGTTTAAATTTAAATCGCGTGTGTGAATGAATGATGATGTTTTAGCAAACTGTATTGCTATACTGAGATGAGTAAAATCGACTGAAATATGTTGAAATAAAATGTAGGCTATTTGTATAAGCAACGAATTAAACTGCAAATTAACATTTATATGCCCTAATATTTCATAAAAACAACGTTACAGTCAGGCGAAATATGAAAGACATATACTGATACAAATATACTGTAAGATTACACTTGAATTGTTGTTGTAATTGTAACCTTTTTAATAAAACATATATATTAAAAGGTAGATGTAAACAAACTATTAAAAGGTAAATATAATTTTTTTCTTTAAATAATTTTTATTGTGTTTTATTAGTGACAAATTTGGGGAGAGGATAAATATTCCAAAACTGAAAATACAGTATGAGAATTAACTGCACAATTACTAGACATGTTTACCTTGGATATTATACAATTTGCAAGCACAATTTGTGGAAAAATAAATAAAAAATTGCGATGCCTCCAACTGTGAACCAATTTGGTAGTGTATGTATATATATATATATATATATATATATATATATATATATATATATATATACATGTGTGTGTGTGTGTGTGTGTATGTGTGAGTGTGTGTGTGTATGCATATATAGACATATATATATATATATATATATATATATATATATATATATATATATGTATGTATGTATATATATATATATATGTGTGTGTGTGTGTGTGTGTGTGTGTGTATATGAAGAGTTCAGATGCAAAAGCCTCTAAATGCCATCTGAAATTTTCTTCTAGAATGATCATTTTTATCAAGCTCGTATATTTAAGTTAGCTGTAGGTGACACACCTGAATGAATGGCTCATTGAGTATGCAGGGGCATTGTCTAATCAGGTGTGAACTACTAAATATGCATGATCGTTTACGCCCCATCCGCATATTGGCTTTCCAAACTAAAAGTGTTTCACAAAACTAAAATCAATTTATCGTTTTAAGTGAATGATAAGGCAGGATGATTTTCACATAATTTTGAAGAAAAAACTCTAGGGAAGGACATCCATTAGTCAAAAGTCTTATTGCCACATATTTAGTATGTGTTTTGTGGCTTTATTTCAGAAACTTTCATTTTTAGTTTTTTCAATAACCATGCATAAACATTATTCTCTCAAAAATGATAACATGTACATACATGTGGCTCACATATTATGGTAGTCCTGTTTGTGCTAAATAGAGTGTATTTTTTTTTTGCCATTGATATGTTTATAAGCAACTGAAAAAAGCACATATGTCAGGGCATGTCAGAACATTTCAAGGACCCCAAAAACACCCTAGACCTCAGAGGGTTAATCGTGTTTCTGTGAATGAATGAACGGCAGCCGCAGAGATGCGCGCTGTTTACCACAGCTCGCAAAAAGACAGTTTAAATTTAAATTGCCTCTGTGTGAATGAATGATGATGTTTTAGCAAACTGTATTGCTGTACTGAGTTGAGTAAAAATCGACAGAAATATGTTGAAATAAAATGTAGGCTATTTGTATAAGCAACGTTTTAAACTGAAAATTAACATTTATATGCCCTAATATTTCATAAAAACAACGTTACAGTCAGGCGTTTCTGTTTGTGTATGAATGTTTCGGTTTTAGCAAACTGTATTGCTATACTCTGTAAATATCGACTGAAATATGTTGAAATAAAATGTATTTGTATAAGCAACATATAAAACGTACTCGGTTACTAACGTAACCTCGGTTCTCTCTAGAAGAGGGAACGAGTACTGCGTAAGGTATCTTACGCTGGGGAAAATCCTTTTTCCGCGAGATATTGAAGCCAAAAATTATCCTTAATTTTGAAATAATGCAAAACGCGTTGCAGCAGCATGCAGACATAGGCGAGACAGCTCGCGCGCCTATTGGCTGGTCTGCGGCATCTGCAGCAGCCTATCGAGCGAGGCCTGGCGTGACGCCAGACCCAATGAGAGTGCTTCGCGCCCGCTGCGTCACGTCCCGCCGAAACGGGCGTGGTCTAGGCCTATAAATATCGCTCGCAGGCAGCTATTATCTGTTTTTTTCATCATAGAAGCAACCAGAGCGTGTGCATGCACGGCAAGATACGCAGTACTCGTTCCCTCTTCTAGAGAGAACCGAGGTTACGTTAGTAACCGAGTACGTTCTCTTACGAGAGGTCTCTCGTACTGCGTAAGGTATCTTACGCTAGGGGACCCAATGCAAAACGCCGTGCGTGCAGGGATCTGACACCATAGATCCAAGGGCGAAAGCCCGGGATTCATAAAGTGCACAATCACCCATGGAGCTCACAGGGAGTCCGGGAAGAGAGAGGGGTTGAAACCGTACTCTTCCACACATAGCAGCGTCGTTTAAACGCTAATACATCACACAGACAGGGCGGAGTACGGCCTGGACTGGTGGAAAAATGTTCAAATTTTTTTGGAATTACACATTCTGCCCGCACACATTAAGTGCTATCACTTTACGCTGTCGATCAATGAGCTGCGCTCAGCAGACACAGCATTCTGGGCTGATAGTATCAGGACAGACAATACTGGTAACTAGACCGACAGCAGCCTGGCCTGCAGGGCGGGAACCTCTAGGTTATAGAACCTTATAAATGTAGACGGGGAGGCCCAGCCCGCCGCCGTACAAATATCTTGCAAGACAATCCCACTCGACCAAGCCCACGAGGAGGCCATGCCTCTCGTGGAGTGCGCTCTGACACTCAAAGGGCACTGCTCGCCCTTGGAAGTGTATGCTAGCGCAATAGCATCAACTATCCATCTGGATAGGCTCTGTTTCGACGCGGCTAGTCCCTTGGAACGCCCGCTGAACAAAACGAAGAGCTGCTCTGTCTGTCTGAAAGCAGACGAGCCAGACACATAAGCTTGCAGCGCCCTGACTGGGCAAAGGAGGTTCGCGTCTCTTTCCTCATCAGGGACCGGTAGGGCAGACAGGGAAATAACCTGTGCCCTAAACGGTGTGTTGAGAGATTTTGGAACATAACCGTGCTTAGGTTTGAGTATAACCCTCGAGTCATTCGGCCCAAACTCCATGCACGTCGTGCTCACTGAGAGCGCGTGTAAGTCCCCTATGCGCTTCACCGAAGCGAGAGCCAGCAGAAACACGGTCTTAAAAGACAGGTGTTTCAGATCAATCGTCTGCAATGGCTCGAATGGGCCACCTTTCATGGCTTCCAGAACCGTAGAAAGGTCCCATACAGGGACTGAGGGAGGTCTGGGAGGATTCAGTCTCTTAGCTCCTCTGAGGAAGCGAATAACTAAATCGTTCCTTCCTATTGACTGACCAAGCGTTGTTCTAGAGAACGCTGCTATAGCCGCCACATAGACTTTGAGCGTGGAAGGGGTTCTACCTTTTTCCAACAGCTCTTGTGGGAAGGAAAGCACCTCCGTCACTCCACAAGCTGTGGGTGACACGTCACGGGCTGTGCACCAGCCCGCAAACACTGACCATTTCGATGCGTAGAGGCGTCTAGTAGACGGAGCTCTAGCCTGTGTGATCGTGTTCATCACTCCCTTAGGGAGCTCAGTATGTACCCGTTGATGGCCCAGACGTGAAGGGACCACAGTTCCGGGTGAGGATGCCATATCGAGCCGTAAGCCTGGGAGAGGAGGTCTCTCCTCACTGGCACTGGCCACGGGACAGTGCTCACTAGCTGCATCACGGCTGGGAACTAAGGTTGGTTTTTCCAGAGCGGCGCTACGAGCAGTACTGGACATCCTTCTTCCCTTATCCGCTCTATCACCTGAGGCAGGAGAGAGACGGGGGAAAAGCATAGAGCGGGCGGCGGGGCCACACATGTGCCAGTGCGTCCCTGCTCTTGGAGAAAAACTCCGGGCAGCGAGCGTTTTCTTGAGACGCAAACAGGTCTATTTCCACTCTGCCAAATTTCCTCCACAGCAGCTGGACTGTCTGTGGGTGTAGAGACCATTCGCCTGCCGGAACATTGTTCCTGGACAGTCTGTCTGGTCCTATGTTCAGGAGCCCCGGCACGTGCGCTGCTCTCAGCGAGCGCAGATTGCACTGAGCCCACACCAGGAGGCGTTTCACTAGTCTGTACAGGTTTCTGGACCTGAGGCTGCCCTGGTGATTTATGTAGGACACCACTGACATGTTGTCCGACCGGACCAGAACGTGGTGTCCCTTTATTTGGGGACGAAAACGCGTCAGCGCGTTTTCCACCGCCAGCATTTCGAGGCAGTTTATGTGCAGGAGCTTCTCGCGTTCTGACCATTGGCCAAAGAACGGTCTGCCCTCGAGCAGCGCTCCCCATCCCGAGGTGGATGCGTCCGTAGACACCACCCTCACCCTCGAGGAAGTCCCCAGGCTTACACCTGACCGGTACCATCCGTCCACTTTCCAAGGTTTCAGAGCCGCAACGCACCTCTGATTGACCTTGAGATGAAACGAACCGGACTTCCACGCTCGGCGTGGGACTCGCGCTTTCAGCCAGAACTGCAGTGGGCGCATGCGGAGCAAGCCCAGCTGGAGCACTGAGGATGCTGAGGCCATGAGACCCAGCATTTTCTGAAATTTCTTGAGTGGGACAGAAACGCCACAGCGGAAAGAGCTCACTGCGCGTTGAACGTCCACCGCGCGCTGTGGTGATAGACGCGCTATCATGGACAGCGAGTTCAGCTCTGTGCCCAGGAAAGAAATCTTCTGACTGGGAGACAGGGAGCTCTTCGCCCAATTGACTTTGAGACCTAATTTCTCGAGGTGATCGAGTAACATGGTTAAATGCTCTACGAGCACTGAGCGAGATTGCGCTAGGATCAGCCAATCGTCCAAATAGTTCAGCACTCGCAAGCCCTTCATTCTGAGGGGCGTAAGCGCCGCGTCCATGCACTTCGTAAATGTACGGGGTGCCAGGGACAAATCGAACGGCAGGACTGTGTACTGATATGCCTGGCCCTCGAAGGCGAATCTCAAAAATCGCCTGTGACGTGACGCTATTTGTATCTGAAAATACGCGTCCTTCAGATCTATTGACACGAATCAGTCTCCTCGGCGAATGTGCGCGAGGATTTTCCTGGTCGTGAGCATCCTGAACTGTCGCTTCACAAGCACTTTGTTCAGTTGCCTTAGATCTAGTATGGGTCTGAGACCCCCGTCTTTTTTGGGTACCAGGAAGTATCTGCTGTATAGCCCTCCTTCGCTCTGAACTTGAGAGAGAGGCTCTATAGCCCCTTTGCTCAATAGTTTCGTCACTTCGGCTCGAAGTAAGTGTGCTACTTCTGTTTTTACCGTGGTCTCGACGCGCGCCATATAACGGCGAGGGCGTCGGCGAAACTGCAGCGAATAGCCTCTTTCTATAATGTCTAGCACCCACTTCGAAACCCCGGGAAGCTTTGCCCATGCATCCGCATGAATAGCTAGGGGTTGAAGACGAAGCTCGCTCCGTTCGCTCTGCGATAGAGGTGCTTCGGTGCATTGCAACGTAGTCGTCGCGCTCATGACATTCGAGGGAGGGGGCGCGCTGATAACAGCGGGCAGATTGCCCGCACTCGACTCCCTTACGCAAGCTGAGTCCCAAGTATATAGGTCCATTCGCGATACAGAGGCAGATCAACGATGTCACCTACCGGTTGTCACTACCCTCTCATTACCGCATCTCACCTTCATTCCATGTGTCACTGTTAAAGCCATACACTGATCCTCTTCTCCCTCCTTCCACAGAGTCTGGCGCTGATGTTGTACCTCCTCCTCCAGTGGATCCCGAAGTCGACAACATCTACCGGGTCCAGGACATTCTCGACTCCCGACGACGGGGCGGTCAACTGGAGTATCTCGTGGACTGGGAAGGTTTTGGTCCTGAGGAGAGATGCTGGGTTCACCTTGATGACATCCTCGATCCCACACTCTTACAGGACTTTCACTCAGCTAACCCCAATCGTCCGGCGCCGAGAGGTCGTGGTCGTCCCCGTCGTCGGTCTTTTCTGCCATCAGGAGCTGGCCGTGGAGGAGGGGGTACTGTCACGGATACATCAGCGTCAGCGCCAGCTCTCTACACTCCACCTACCCGATCAGCATCCCCGGATTACTAATCACCTGCACCTGTCTTCACCACCTGTTATTCATCTCCTGCCACTTCCCGCACCCCTTATATTCACCACCAGTTCCCTCAGTCCCTCGTCAGGTCTCGTTGATACCAAACTCAACAAACTGACTCTTCCATGCTTTTGCCAAGACCATACTTACCTTCTTCAGCAACTTACCCGCCATCAGTCTGTTCTCTGGATCCTCCGTCTTCTTCTGCCATCCCGCTGCCATCATCGAACCTCATCTTGTCACCCACTATCCTGAAACAGATAAGAGACTTTATCAGATCCAAATCCGCCATAAACTCTGCAATCATTATTCATAACTCTTCAAACTCACCTGCCGTGTCTGTTCACTGTTTTAATAAACATCATCACAACTTACCTGTTTGTTCTGTGCTACTTTGTGACACTCAGTCAGTGTCACACCTGAATGAATGGCTCATCATTATGCAGAGTGGGTGGGACATTGTATTCTCAGGTGTAAACCACTCCTCGTTCACGCCCCCCTCGCATATTGGCTTTCCAAGCAAAACCTGTTTTACATCAATTTAAATCAATGTATGGTTTTATGTGAACGATAAAGCAAGACTATTTTCACATAATTTTGAAGAAAAAACTCTAGGCGAGGACATCCACTAGTCAAAAGTCTTATTGACACATATTTACTATGTGTTTTGTGGCCTTATTTCAGAAATTTTAGTTTTTAGTTTTTTTCAATAACCATGCATAAACATTATTCTCTCAAAAATGAAAACATGTACATACACGTGGCTCACATATTATGGTAGCCCTGTTTGTGCTTTATAGAGTGAATTTACACCTTTGCCATTAATATGTTTATAAGCAACTGAAAAAAGCACAAATGTCAGGGCATGTCAGAACATCTCAAGGGCCCCAAAAACAGCCCAGACCCCAGAGGGTTAAATGACAGATGCTTTACCGTCAACACAGCCCTCATTAGACCTATATGTCGGATTCGTCTTATTCGAACTTATACTTGATTCGTTTTAGAATAAGTGATTCGTTTTGCTATTATTGGTCCTGTGACAGGACTCCTGTCTATTCATTGCCAACTGTTTTCTATAAATACGTTTGTATTGGCTAACGTTTATTCAGCTAATGTGTGTACTGTTTAAAATGTGCAATGTTCAAATGCAAAGGCAGCACGTCACAAATAGAAGCCCTTTTCCCTGTGGAATTTAGTATCATATTTGGATAAGTATAGCCTAGAAATCTAGACGCACCCTAGCGGCAGCAAAATGTATTTCGCAGCCAGGTGGGTCTAGCAACTCTCAATAAACCTTCTAGCTGCAAAAACCCAAATTGGGTCAGGCCAATCACGTCGTGTATAGAGTAGGCGGGGGCGGGCTTAACATATGACGACAGAGTTGCGACGGTTACCTGGCTGCCACTTGAAAACAAAGAATGGCGGCTGCTGGAGAACAACGGTCTTTCAAATCGGCTTTGGCCGCGACTCTGGAGGACTTGGAGTTAAGTTTTTCTTTGAGAAAAGAGCAAAGAACGGCACTTAAGTCATTCTTAAAAAAAGGAATATGTGTTCGTCGTTTTGCCGGCCAGATATGGCAAAAGTTGAATCTATCAACTAAGCTCCGCTGTTGGAAAAACGCTTGGGTTGGTTGAAGCGCTGTCCTATTATGTGCAGAGGGAATTTGAAAGACAGCTGTTTATCCCGCCCCTCGGATTGAGCCATGACTATGGTGAGTTTCCAGACCTAACATCTTGATGTAGGTCTGGCTTGCCAGGCTAGGATAAGTAGCCAATTTAAAATAAATCACATGTACACACAATGTTCCTGTTTTTTTTGTTGTTGTTGTTTTTTTTACTGTTCTCTAGGGGTTTCTTAATTTTAGACTAGTTGACCAGCACCAGAGGTGTAAAGTCCAGGTTCAGAAAGTAAAAGTCCTCCTCAGTATTTTGTTCCAATCACCTGGATTTGCTAATTCAGACAGGAGATATAACTTATTAGCAGTGTTTGGAATAACGCCGTTTAAAAGAACGGCGTTAGGTAACGACATTATTTTTTCAGTAACGGGGTAATCTAACGAATTACTTTTCCCATCGTTACAACGCCGTTAACATTACTGGACGTTAAATGCGGTGCGTTACTATGCATTGATTGAATAAACAGTGTAATCCGAACGCACCCCTGGCTTGCAGCCTCGCACAGCTAGTGAGGAGGTGGGTTAATAACGAGGTAAGCGATTATGATTGGCTAAGGCAGAATCATGTGTTTCATGGTAGCCAATCAGAGCCAGTGTTTTTACACACATGCCAGCACACGCGCCACACACACACCAGCTAAACAGAGATTCGATCAGGGCATACATTTACACGGAGAATACACAGTATAAAAATAAATAAAAACTCGCGTGCAAATTATTTAATTTAATGCGGAAGTACTGTTAGATACGCGAGAGAGAGAGAGAGAGAGAGAGAGAGAGAGAGAGGCGCAGGCGCGATCGAAAAGTCGCAAAGTGTTTACTTGTGTGTGTGTGTGTGTGTGTGTGTGTGTGTGTGTGTGTGTGTGTGTGTGTGTGTGTGTGTGAGGCGCGGAAGTGATCGAACAGTGGAAAACATAAAAACATTCCGTAATTTTGTTTACACAGGACATTCAAACTGCAAAGTTTGTAACGCTTGGACCGGATAACTCGAGAGATATCGAGGGAAGAAAGAGCTTGAAGGCGGAAAAGGCTGTATCACGCACATTTAATGATAAGTGCACAGGCAATGCAATCCTCTCATACATGAGAGCTACTCTTTCTTAGCGTCACAAAACTTAGTCAACAAATAAAATATACAGGAAAAGGGTAGAGCACGTCTAGCATCTACAATGGTCTCAACTCGTCTCCTACAACGTCATCACGCATAGTACACATCATGAGTGACGTAACCATCTCTCTTAAAGGGCACACTGCACTATAATGTGATAAACATGAATACACAGTAACGATCGTTAACAAGTGTTTCCAAATACTTTGACATATAGCAACTTTTTTTTTTTTTTTTACAGTAACGCAAATAGTTACTTTCCCTGGTAAAGAGTTACTTTTATTATAGAGTAATTCAGTTACTAACTCAGTTACTTTTTGGAACAAGTAGTGAGTAACTATCAGTTTGTTGTACAGGTGAGTTGGCATTACCTGCTCTGGCTTTCCAGCCTGTCGCACCTCCTCCGGTGCCAATGGGACAGCTGCAGGATCATCAGCTGGACACCGCCGTTCATAGATGTTTCGCCCCCATGACCAGTACATCTCCAGGCGGGGGGGCCGGTGGCATGCTGGGGACGTCTCCCCACCACCCCCTGCAGCTGCCTTCACTGGGGTGATGATCCCCACCCCATTTCTTTCCTCCTCAACCAAAGCCAGTAGCTCCCTTTCTCCGCTTCCTCTCCCAGCACCCCCGTGGCTTTCCTCAGCTTTGAGCCTGTTACGCCCACTCCGTGTAGCAGCCGGACTGCTGCTTTACCCACGAAGCCTCGACAGCCAATCTCCACAGGGTGAACAGTTGCTTTCCAGCCAGCATCTTGGCACTCTGCTGCTAACTCGGCGTACTTCTGGTACTTCCTTTCGTGGGCTGCTGCCATATTCTCCTCCCAGGGGATGGTTAACTCAATGAGGAGGGCTCGCTTTGCCACTGTAGACCACATGACTATGTCTGGTCGAAGAGTGGTAGTCATGATCTCTTTTAAATAACTAATTACTTTTTTAAAGTAATGTTCCCAACACTGCTTATTAGTGAAATCAGCTGACTGAGTTCATGGGTGGAATAAATATATGGCAGGACTTTTACTTTCTGGATTCTACTTCCCTGTATTACCCACCTCTGACCAGCACAGATTATTATGCAATGCAAAATTAATCATGAATAAAAAATGGTGTTGAGCAGTATTGAAACTTTGGACTTTCATTGTATATTGCTGTGCAGTGCAAGTGAAATTATGAAGAGAATTATGAAGATAGAGTTAGTGTGAGTCTTTCATTCTCAAAAAATAATGACAAAAATATATGACCCGATTATCCTTTGGTGTGTACCCAGCATAACACTTTACATTAGTGCTGATTAATATTCCACCAGGATCAGGAACAAGGAAATGTTGACCAGGAAATATTGCCTCTGCTATATATGATGGCATCCTGGAGAACATATCCGGGCAGCGAGGTTTAAGCTTTTATGCATATATTGTGTCATAAATTACTCACTCATTTACTTCCGTGAAAATTATTCTGAGATCAAGATTTTTAATGCGAAATGTTCAGTAATGTGGTCTAATCAATTTACTTGAAAGTAACTGGATTACAAATGCAAAGTTGTGTTTGCATTGATGTGTTTAAATGAATAGATGTGCATATTAAACAGAACTGCATTGAAAATCATATTGATCACAAGGATACATTTTTTTTAACTTGATTAAAATATAAATACACAATAGTGTCAGGAAACCAAAACTAGACCGACCAGTAAGTGTAAATAATAAACTAATGTTTTATTGAAATGAGACAAACAAGGATTGAAGCAGGCAGATGAGTGAAGCAGATGACGAGAGGATCAAATGGGGAGTTACCACACACACACACACACACACATACATGTCTATATTACTAACAGGGGACTATCGCTCTACACTGGCCAAGAGGGGACTAGTGTTTCTGGTCATTTTGAAGAAACAAAAATGACATACAAAATTTTCTTTTAAGCTCCTTTTTCATAATATAACTTCAAATATGCATTTTTTTATTTTTAAAAAAACATGCCAAGTGGGGACCTGAAACTCTGAACGATCTCTACCTATACAAGTGGGGACTCTCATAGGCTGCAATGGAGCTGTGTGTGTGTGAACAGTGAAGTGAACTGGCAGCGAAGTCTGCCTTCATTATGTAACTATATATACAATATATATATATATATATATATATATATATATATATATATATATATATATATACATAACCCATCAGTTATCAAAAAAAAAATAAAAAAAATTCTTTTTAGGAAAGACCATTTAAATCTACAACGGGGTAAAAAATACAGACGGCCCGACGGCAACATTTCAAAAGCAAAGGCGAGAATATCCTCTTATCATTCATAATATTAATTTTCTTATTTAACGCTCTCTCTTCAGAGATACTTTCTAAGCTTGATTATGCAGTCCCTAACAATTTACTTGTTACTACTTTTCTTAATAATTTCTTCTGTACCTCAGTAGCAGTTCCATACCAACAAATAATACAGAATATCATAACACTTACAATGAAAGCACTATAAAACATCAGAAGCGTTATGTTATGGACATTACAGCAAAGTTATTGCTTTAAGAAATTCATTCTCTGTTGTGGCCTATTAATTAAAACATAATTTCTACTGTAATAAATTCAGTAGACATGTCCTTATTTTTTTTTGTTTCCTTTGTTTCTAGGATGTTGATGTACAGAGATATTCAGTGTTTGAAATATTGCTCAATTTAAATGCAACCAAACATACTGTATGTCGCTCGTTACCATCCAACAGTGGACCTTTCTTGAAGATCAAATTCAAAACTTTTAAGTTGACTTGCTGCATCTGGTCATTTTGAAGAAACAAAAATGAAATACACAATTTTCTTTTAAGGTCTTTTTTCATAATATAACTTCAAATACGCAAAAAAAAAAAAAAAACTTAAACATGCCAAGATGGAATCTCAACTCGATGTCTACCTATACAAGTGGGGACTTTCTGAACGATCTCTACCTATACAAGTGGGGACTCACAATAGCCTGCAATGGAGCTGTGTGTGTGTGTGTGTGTGTGAACAGTTAAGTCTGTCTTTATTTTGTAACTATAATTTATTGCTACAACGGGGTAAAAAATACAGACGGCCTGGCAGCAACATTTCAAAATCAGAGGCGAGAATATCCTCTTATATCATTCATAATATTATTTTTCTTATTTAACGCTCTCTCTGTGATAAGGAAGAGATAGGATCCAAATGCAATTGAAAGATTAGAGTTTATTGAGAGAGCAGTGAAAAGGTCTCTTCAAACAGGAACACAGGTAGCTGCAGGTTATGCAAAGTAAAGTAGTCTCTTCAAACAGGAACACAGGTGGACTGCAAAAGTCTTTAGAAAAGATAACAGGACGGTCTCTGAAGAAGGTCCCCTATAAACGGGTCAGCAGCTCTCTAATAACTCTCTCGTTCGTGGCTGGAATGCAGCAGATTTCAGGGAGACCGGCTCGTAGACTTTAGACCTCTCGTCTCCACGTGCTGGGCGGCAGCAACGCACAGAACACAGCTCAGGGCGTTCGTCGACAGCGGGAGGGCTGGACACAGTGTAGAAGAGAAGATTAATAGACAGTGAAATGGCTTAGCTGACCTGAACCAGTAAGTAGACAGGACTGGGACACGACTAGACAAGACAGGAACAGCAGGGTTCGTAGATAGACCACCAGCATCATACTCAAACGTAATAATCCGGCAAAAGGCAAGAAAACAGGGAACATTAAATACCAAGCGGACTAGGGGAGAGAACAGGTGAAATGAATCAGCGAGATAACAGCTAATGAGAGTCAGCTGAGGAGGAAAAAGGGAAAAAGAGAGGTAGTGACCAGCAGAGGGGGGAAAAGGACAGGAAAAGTCAGAGAAAAGAACCAGACTCATGACACTCTCTTCAGAGATACTTTCTAAGCTTGGTTATGCAGTCCCTAACAATTTACTTTTCATTGTTATGTGCCATTGCACACACACACACAAGAGGGGATCTGCAACTCAATGTTATAATTATAATGTAATTATTATTATATTATTAAGATATTGCAACTGATAGTATTGGCTGCATATTAATTAAAACATAATTTCTACTGTAATAAATTCAGTAGACATGTCCTTATTTTTTTTTGTTTCCTTTGTTTCTAGGATGTTGATGTACAGAGATATTAAGTGTTTGAAATATTGCTCAATTTAAATGCAACCAAACATGTGTCGCTCGTTACCATCCAACAGTGGACCTTTCTTGAAGATCAAATTCAAAACTTTTAAGTTGACTTGCTGCATCTGGTCATTTTGAAGAAACAAAAATGAAATACACAATTTTCTTGTAAGGTCTTTTTTCATAATATAACTTCAAATATGCAAAAAAAAAAATTTTTAAACATGCCAAGATAGAATCTCAACTCTGAACGATCTCTACCTATACAAGTGGGGACTCACAATAGCCTGCAATGGAGCTGTGTGTGTGTGTGTGTGAACAGTGAAGTGAACTGGCAGTGAAGTCTGTCTTTATTATGTAATATATATATATATAGTATATGATATATTATGCCTTTTATCATTCATAATATTATTTCTCTTATTTAAAGCTTATTTTCTCTCTTCATAGATACTTTCTATGCTTGGTTATGCAGTCCCTTTAGGGTTTATGGGATTAATCAAACAGAAATAGCTCTTTAAGGTAACAATTTCAGGTGACTTATATTTAGTGTAGTGTAAAGCATACTTTATACAGTGAATAATGATTTTATTAATCAAAATGAACTTCGCGTCCCCAGTTGGATGGTAAAGAACGATACGTGTTTGGCTGCTTTGTACATTTCTTGCCATCACAAACACACTCTAAAGATTTTGGAGGTCAATCTCAAAATGTTATGTAGCAGCACTGAACATTTTTAGTTGGTTCAGTTGAAATATATGAAGTAGGGATGTTCATTTAACATTTTCTTTTCTGACTGACAGCTGATGCTTGTTAACCAGTCAGATCAGTTAACTGACATGATTTGAAGGTTAGATTAGAATTAAATGGAATTAGAATAGATAATAGTCTGTGACTGATTCAAATACCTCAAACATGTAGACTTACATGTGCAAATAGCAGCATAAACAACAGAACATGAGGATTCACACACCGTCACATCAAGCACCCGCAGTGCTTCTGTGAACACAGTAAACCAGAATAAAACTGTATATATAACTGTATATATAATAAATAGGCCAACTTAAATGAACAATTAACAAAACTAAAGTGCAATAAATAATAAACGCTTTAGGGTCTGTTTACACGACATCATTTTCAACTGAAAACTGAAAACGTTTTGGCCGTTCATTTCAACGAAAATGCCATTTTGGGGGCCTGACAATGCAAGCTTTTGAAAACGAGTTTTAAAGTGCAAGGTTTTGAAAATTATGCCTTTACCATCTGCATGTAAACAACATAAACGGGAATTTGTGAAATTGGTACGTCATTCCAACCCGGTCACACTAAATGCTTCTCTATAGCACACAATGGGCCCTATCTCGCACCCAGCGCAATTGACTTTGTACAGCGACGCATGTATCATTCCTATTTTGCACCCGCGCAAAGCGGACTTTTCCCTCCACAGACGCACGTCGGTTAACTAAGAAATACACTTGCGCTCCCTGGGGCTGTTCAGTGCAAAGAGGAGGCGTGTTCCGGCGCAAACGTTCCTTCATGCTATTTTACAGGTTTAGAAAACAATTGCGCCACTGACCAAAAAAAAACAGTTTAAAGTCAGTGGCGCGTTGCGCATGTTATTCATATGCTATTTTAAGGGCGCATGCTTGGCCATAATCAATGTAGCGTGTGCACAACATACACTTTGATTCTCTCATCTACACAGAAGCAGCAGTTCTCATTTTTGCAAATCATACATTATTACGATAGATAGATAGATAGATAGATAGATAGATAGATAGATAGATAGATAGATAGATAGATAGATAGATAGATAGATAGTTTATTATAAAAGCATACATCTAGCTTACACATTTACCCAAATTATCATACGCCTGTTTAATGTTTAACCAAAGTTAATTTGGGTGTGTTTCTCCATCCCCAACGTCCCTGACGAGAACGTCGGTCTCCTCGGCTGTGAACCGCTCCTCGCGTGCGCCTGGCAAATCCGCCATTATAATAGGACTCCGCTATAGAACAAGTGCGCCTGCTCTTAAAGGGAATGTGAGATGACGCTCTGATTGGTTTATTTCACGTTACGCCCAAACCACACCTATGAATAATGAAGCTACTTCAGATCAACCCCTTTTAGATTTGCGCCGGGCGCAAGAGTCATTTATCCCGCCGGGAAAATAGCAACAGCGCCGAGATCCGCCCACAAAGTCACTTGCGCTTTGCGCTTTGACACTTGCGTTTCAGATCGTTAAAATAGGGCCCATTGTGTTTATTGTGCAATTTATACGCGGAAATGAGTTTTTACGTGTATGTGATACGCATGGGTGGGTTTAGGGTAGGTTTAGTAGTGGTGTGTATTATGTAATATGTATTATATGTTTGGTTAGGATTAGTGCTGTAGGGTGTGTGTACACGCAATAAAGTGCGTATCATATGCATGTAAAAAACTCATTTTCGCATAAAACATTGCACGATAAACTATGCGTGCTATAGAGATGCATGTTCATGAGATCAGGCTGGTCATGCACAAGTAAATAACATGTTCACATGTGTACTTATCATCAGGTGTTCACATGGTCATGAGTATTACGTGTTTGCCGTTTTTTTTTTGTTTTTTTTTACAAAGTGAACTACTGGCCTGGCTTGCATAATAAAGCCCTTTTAGTGTTTATAGGGTTTGTTTGTAAACAATGTTATAGTTGTATTTAACAATATTTTACATTTTGCACGCAGTTGTGTAGTGTATTACTTTAGTTTGAAAATTACTTGCATTATCTTTTTAACTGTTAAATTCTCATTAATTTCTCTTTCATTATGCTTAGATGAGGTTAAATCTTGGCTTGCTCAAAACTTTTTGTCTTTAAATGAAGACAAAAATTGAGTGTCAGCGTCAGTTCTGGCAGGCCAGGTAGTCAAGACACTGCTAATGCTATTGCTTCAACACTGTCCCACCAGATGATCTGCTCCAGCTGAGCTGCATTAGCTGGGTAACTCCCCTTGTTGCTCAATGGCCAAAGCTCAAACAAGGCGCCCTATTTAAAGCACATTCAGTTTGCTCATACATGCTTGCTGCTCTCACTGCTGATTTGTACGTACGCTGGTAAAAATCACTCATGTTAAACGTAAAAGTACTGATTCTACTCACCCTTTTGTCTATGACTTCCGCCGCTGTCGAGGAGGAATGGCAAGACTCTTCTGAGGAAACCCGGCCATCACCACTCCAATCGGACCAGGGGCAGGATGCCTGCCCGGAAGATAACGCTACCGTTCGTAAGAGTTCTCGGCGGTTGGCGAATAAATCCTCGTCTCAACCATGCATCGGCGATTGGCCCGTGGCAAAAATACTGGAAACCCTATTTACAAATGACATTCAGCCTCCGCGTGGCGCCTCTCACGAGGACCTATTTGTCCTCCTCTGCGATTCTCTAAATATCCCAGTTGAATCTCCGCCGGTGCCTCCTCCCCAGTCCTCCGGAAAAAAGCACACCTCGAAGCGCAAAAATCCCGAGATGGCCAGCAAAGCCCCAGCGCAAAAACGGGCCAGCTGCTCTGTTCGTCCGGGTCCAAGTGCTTTTTCAGCAGATGATCCAGTGCTTATGGCACTTTCTGATATTCAATCTTCTCTCCTCGACATGTCCGCTAGGATATCAACACTGGAAGACGGCTCCCTTTCCAGACCTTCCTCGACCCCCGTCTCTGCTCAATCGACATCCACCCCGGCTTCAACCACCGCTGTTGTCTTCGATCCGCGCCAGCCTCAAGTTGATGACGTCACCACGGAATTTGTACCTAAAAGGACCCTAGCAACCGCCGTACCTCTTTCCACTGGCTCGCCTTTTTTCCCACCAGCTGCTGCCATCTCTCATCAGCTGAGGGGTCAGATATTGGCAGGTAATGACATTAACCTCGTTAAACTCTTGCTGGGCTCCGAGCTGTGTGAACGGCGCATAGTAGACTGTGGTGACGTACAGGTCGAGCTAAAAGATGGGGACCCTAGACTTTCAAAAATTCTTACTTTTCCCGAGTTCTGTATCGCATTTGGAGTTTATAGGGATGTTATTTGTGAGGTCCAACCAGCGCGCAGAGCCGAACTAGATACCTATCTGGCCATAATTTCTGATCTAGCTCTCTCTTACGGTGGGGTTCTGTTCTACAAGTATCACAAGTCTTTTTCTGCAAAGGCAGCTATGTTCATTCAACGCTTTAATCAGAGACTAGACTGGTCCGTGGTCGATCTCGCGCTCATAAGTAGACACTTCACAGGTCACCAAATTCTGTCCTGCTCCGTTTGCGGCTCTCTCTCGCATTCTACTAATCTATGCTCTAAATCTAAGACTATTTCTTCCATGTCTCATCCCGGCCCGAGCCATAAATTTGGCCCCCAGGTGAATAACTTTGGTACTCCTATTTGCTTTAATTTCAATGAGAATATTTGTAGGATGCATAATTGTAAATATTTTCATGTTTGTAGCTACTGTGGGAACGCCCACCCAAAGTCTGTGTGCCCGAGGAGAACCCGCTTCATAAAAATGGAGCGAAAGAAATAAAACCATCAACTCCCATTAACGTCCCCAAGCTGGGACAGGCGTTGAGAAAGCATCCTGACCGCTGTTTTGTGGATTATTTACTGACTGGTCTTGTTCAGGGTTTTTTTGCTGGTCTGCTGCATTTTCCTGCTGTATCTTTCCATTGCCATAACCTATTGTCCGCGTCTCAGGAGACAGAAACTGTGGATACCTTGCTCGAGAAAGAGGTTAAGAAAGGATTCATGATAGGCCCATTTGATAATTCTCCTTTCCCGATTTTTAGGGTAAGTCCTATAGGGGTAGCCACTCGAAAATATTCGGGTAAAAAGCGTTTAATTATCGACCTTTCTGCTCCCCACAATGGTTTGGCTGACAGCATCAATAGCCTCATTCCTTTAGCCCCATTTTCTCTGTTTTACAACACTGTCGATGATGCCATCAATTTCATAAAAAAGGCAGGACGTGGAGCTTGGCTGGCAAAGGCAGATATTTCCGATGCTTTTAAAGTTATGCCATTGCATCCCTCACAGTGGCATTTGTTCGGCGTTCAGTGGAGGGAAAAATTGTATTTTGCGGTTAGACTCACTTTTGGCTGTCGTAGCAGTCCAAAAATATTCGATACCTTGTCTGAGGCTTTGTGCTGGATTCTTCTTAATAACGAGAAATTATCCTTTGTCCTTCATCTTTTAGATGATTTTCTCCTGGTAGATTTTCCTTCCAAAAAATCAGACTTTTCTATCTCGACTCTCAAACGCACTTTTTCTGAATTAGGCGTTCCTCTCTCGGAGGAAAAAACCGTGGGTCCAGTCAAAGTCATCGAATTCTTAGGCATTTCTCTCGATTCAAATCGCATGCAAGCTTCACTCCCCCTCGAGAAATTAGCTCGAATAAGACAAGTTATGAAAGTCGCAAAAAATTCAAAATCTTTTTCAAAAAGGGATTTGCTTTCTCTTTTGGGGCACCTTAATTTCGCGATGAGAGTAATTCCTCAAGGCAGATCTTTTATTTCCAGGCTTCTTGACCTTTCTAAATCTGCAAAAGCTCTCAGTGATATAGTTACTTTAGACGCAGGATGTAGATCTGAGCTAAAATTTTGGTCTCTGCTTCTAGATAAATGGAATGGCATTTCCTTTTTTCTTAATGATGTCATGGAATCATCTTTAGCTCTTAATTTGTATACTGATGCTGCACCTTCCATAGGGTTCGGGGGAATTTTCAAAAACGAATGGTTTGCGTCCGCCTGGCCAGAAGAATTGCGTTCCTTACCTGCCGGTGATTCTTCGACAGCCCTATTAGAATTGTATCCGATCGTCGTTGCATGCGTTCTGTGGGGTAAACACTGGGCTAGGAAACAAATTATGTTTTTCTGCGATAACGAAACGGCGGTTAATATAATTAATAAGAGGCGTTCATCTGTCCCGTTTATCAACAGGTTCATGAGACGTCTTACATGGCTGTCAGTTATGGGGAACTATCATTTTCGTGCAGAACATATTCCCGGTTTGAATAACCAAGTGGCCGATTCTTTGTCTCTCTTCAATTTTCAGAAATTTCATCTCCTGTGTCCAGCTGCAGCACAATCAAGCCTGGGATGCCCGCCTTTCAGCCAAACCATTCTAGATTGAATAACCCTCTTCGATCCTATATGCATTCTGCTGCGCAGTACATGCGGGGGGGTTTGGCTAGTTCTACATTAAAATCGTATGACTCTGCATGGTCTTATTTCATCAGTTTTTGTGCTTCTTTATCTGTAGCTGCTCTGCCTGTTAATATATCATATATTAGTGCGTTTATAGTCCACTGCTTCGAGGATCGGAAACTGCAGCCTTCTTCAATCAAAAGTACGGTCGCTGGCATTCAATTCCATATGCGCTGCCTGAATCCATCTGCGTCCAGTATTTTGGAAAATCCTTCCATTCGCCTTTTGCTGAACGGGATCAAGAGACAATCTCCTCAAGGCAATGATAAACGTCTTCCTTTTACTCTACCTTTGGTTAAACAAATCATATCAAAATTACGGGATGGGTGTTTTGGGCAGTACACCGATCAGTTGTTAGAAACAGTCATTCTCACAGCTTTTTTTGGTTTTCTAAGGGGTGGTGAAATTTCTTCACGCACTTGTTCATTTGACCCAAATCTCAATCTAACAATTTCTGATGTCTCAATTCATGATCACCATTTCACATTATTTTTAAAACATTCCAAAACTGATAAAAATTCTAAAGGCGTAATCGTGTACATCTCTGAGTCTAACACTGTGTTTTGTCCTCTGATTTCCATGTTGTCCTATTTGAGGTACCGCCCCAGTGCTGATCCGCAGGAGCCGCTGTTCGTCACGCAGGCAGGGAAAACAATGTCCAGAACCTGGTTTTCTTGTCACCTACGCCTCCTTTGCCAATTCTGTGGACTGCCCCCGGACCGCTATACTGCTCATTCTCTGCGCATCGGCGCAGCAACAACAGCGGCAGCATCTGCTCCGGTTTTAACCCTTAAAGCTATGGGGCGGTGGTCTTCTGCTGCTTACGAACGATACCTCCGTCCCGACGTTCGGGCTATTCTTGACGCCCAAAAAGCCATGAGCTCAAGTCTCTGATTTGTTTCGCTAATAAACACATTGATCATTACTTTGCTCGCGCTCTGCTCAGTATAACTCCCCTGGATGCACTACAGTGTTTAATTCCTTCATCTAGCTCGTTTCTCAGAAGGTGGCTTAGTCATCTCTTCATAGCGCTTACACTGTAGACCGTCAAAACAGTTCAAGACAGATAATTCTAGGTAACAGCATGTTTTTAGCTATTGCGGTCTTGAATAGTCATTTCAGTAATATTTTTACTATAGCCTAATATAAATCGCTAAATTAGGGCGGCTCAGACGACACCGTTCGAGACACTCAATTTCTGTTTTGGGGGGGATAGCTCATCTAGTCATATAACGTAATGATTATAAAATATTGCAAATTATCCGTATATATTCGTAGATTACTAAGCATATAAATCGTAAAAATAATCATCCTCTGTATCTCAGAGGATTGCCAGGTGTGGTTTTGTTTGGGGGATATTTTAGCTCTCACAGTCCTAAACTGTGTGAGCGTTCCCTAATGCTGCTGCTGCTGCTGTCCTCTGACTCTCTGCTATTTCATGGTGCTCATGAAAGGTCAGAGGACTCCCTGAACAGAGCCATACCGCCAAATTTCAATTCAGGAACATCAACCTGTTTGCAATCTATTCAATAAAAATTATTAAATTATTTTTATTGTCTGTGTGTTCTTGACTTAATGGACCTGACAGAAATTGAGCGTCAGCGTCAGTTCTGGCAGGCCAGGTAGTCAAGACGCTGCTAATGCTATTGCTTCAACACTGTCCCACCAGCTGATCTGCTCCAGCTGAGCTGCATTAGCTGGGTAACTCCCCTTGTTGCTCAATGGCCAAAGCTCAAACAAGGCGCCCTATTTAAAGCACATTCAGTTTGCTCATACATGCTTGCTGCTCTCACTGCTGCCCGCCACCTCCCCAGCTCCTCCTTATGCATAACGTGGCTTTTGCTTTGTCATGTTGCCTGCTCTGTTCACAGGGGGGATATTTTAGCTCTCACAGTCCTAAACTGTGTGAGCGTTCCCTAATGCTGCTGCTGCTGCTGTCCTCTGACTCTCTGCTATTTCATGGTGCTCATGAAAGGTCAGAGGACTCCCTGAACAGAGCCATACCGCCAAATTTCAATTCAGGAACATCAACCTGTTTGCAATCTATTCAATAAAAATTATTAAATTATTTTTATTGTCTGTGTGTTCTTGACTTAATGGACCTGACAGAACTGAGGTGATCGTTTTTGGCCGGGGGTGAATAGAGCAGAAATATTGCTTTAAGGTAACAAGTGCAGGTCAACACACAAGTTAAACTGTACATGATCTAGACTCTAGATAAATATAATGCGACCGCAGCAGTAAGTCAGGGGAATGCTTATATTTATTCCTTTGGTTTCAATTTTGAACATGTTGCCGTTCTTTTTAAAAAGGTACACATTTTAATACAATTATAAAATGATACAACATGATTTGATACTGTATATTAGCAGCAATTACGGTACACATTTTTCACTTTAGCAACAAAGTGGAGACCCTCTTTTCTGTAATGAAAGACCAATCTTATGGGTTGTGGTCTCTCAGACATTGGCAGTAATAAAAATAAAATAAAAACATTGTTTCCCTTTGGACTTAAATTACACTTGAAACTCTGCATCATTACATTTTTCCCCTGACTGACAGGGGATGCTTGTAACCCGATCATAATCTGTTATCCGACAAGATTAGAATGTTATATTCTAATTAAATTAAATTAGAATGTATGTGTTTCTCAATACTTATCACTTCTCATGGATCATGTTTACATTAATGTACAAAATTATTTCCTTTTGTATAGATGGTGATGAAATTGAAAGACTAAGACTTGTGTATGTGTTTAGTTACATCTTCATTTTTCAGATTTTTTTCAAAAAAGAATATTCAGAATATATATCAATGTGGTATACGGTAGAAATATTGCACATTTCAGTCTAGCTTAGGTTTTTAAATTAAATAACACAGTCTTGGAAAAATATGTAAGCATGTGCAAATAAGCCTGTATAGTAAATCAAGTTCCCTTTCGTCAGCAGGGAACTCCGACGCCTCGTCGGGGGAGTTCCCCTGATGAATTGGGATCACGCTAGGGAGACCAATTGCCTACGAGTGAATTAAACGAGCCAATGAAAATTGGCATGCAGGACTTGCATTCCGCAGCCCGCCTACCAGCGCGGGTATAAAGGCGGAAGCAACGCATTGCATAGTGCTTTTAGCTTCGGAGCCGACCGATTGTGTCCTCTCTGAGTGAATGAGCTTTAAGATTGTATTTATCTGACGCTCTACGAGTCTGCTGTTTCGGGAAGGGACCTCTCTGTGTTGGTGAGACGGCGTTTCAGCGACCGCGCGTTTTCCTGTCTGCCAGCTGAGTCTACACGCTGTTAATTCAAAAGCTGTTTTTACAGCTGGTAAACGGTTGAGTGCGCACAGCGGCCTTGCAGTTTCCCCGCTGTGTCGCCGCGTTGGGTCCCTGTGTGCTTCAGCACAATAAAGAGAGTAATTTCTTCCTGAAAGAGCAACACGAGTGAAGATCGCGTCCTTTTCAGGATGACGTTTCACTCGTGTGTTTCTGGATGTGATTGTTTCCTGTCCTCATTTGACGGCCACGTTCGTTGTTTCACATGCCTAATCAGTGTGTGAGACTACGTTCGTGGGTGGTTCATGTTCTCTCAGGAGTGCATGACCACGTCGGCACGTTGTTCGTCTCCCCTTTTTTAAAAAGGCTCGAGCCGCTCAGCGTGCCGTGTGCCGTCGAGCGCCGGCTGACAGCGTGGGTTGTCACGGCAACCCAGTGCGCGTCATTCGGCGCTCTAGATGCGCGATCGAGACTTGTGTACCTCTACGAGGTTGAGTCCCTTTGCTTATTCCCCATCTAGTTCCTTTTCAAAAAAGAGGACTACTTTGGCTAATAGCATTGGTGATCTGGGGGTTACAGTGCGGAACGTCTCGCCAGGTGAAAGACCCTCACGAGCTTCCCTCTCCTCTAGCGCATCGCAAACATGCTGAGACTGTGTTCGTGGGTGGTTTATGCTTTCTTATGAGAGCATGACCACGTCGGCACGTTGTTCGCCTTGCCTGAAGGCTTGAGCGCCAGCGTGCCGTGTGTCATCGAGACGATGGCCACGTTCACTGTCTTGCATGCCTGGTTGACGGCCACGATCACTGTTTCACATGCCTAATCAGTGTGTTGAGACTGCATTCGTGGGTGGTTCATGTTCTCTCATGAGTGCATGACCACGTCGGCACATTGTTCGTCTCCCCTTTCTCGTAAAGGCTTGAGCCGCTCAGCGTGCCGTGTGCCGTTGAGGCTTTCGGATGGGATTCTGGTCTTTCTCATGAGGGACCAAGCATTTCATTCGGGGCCCCAGGGGAGGGCAGATGTCGATCGCTACATCGGAGAGAGGGCTGTTATACTCTGAAAATGATGCTGAGTTCCTACTATAATGGTGTGTTCTCATGCTGAAGATTCAGACTTGACAGCCACACTTTCCTGGGCTGTTCTAAAGTGCCTGGATGGGTGTGAAAAATTTTAGCAGTATGGAAGCATTTTGGTGCCAATATGGCAAGCCAAACATGCTTAAATCTGCAGAAGTTTTTCCTCTCTCACTACCCCTGCACATTTAGTGCACGTGGGTAGTTCTGACTCGGAGTAGAGCTGCGCTTTATGACTGACCGTGATTAGTCACAGCGCTGGCCTTCGGTCAGACGATGTCCACACTGGTGGTCCAGAAGCGCCTTAAAACCAGCCCGCTCGGAGTTCGTTTCCCCCCTGCAAAAGGAAGGGAAACGACCCTGAGAGGAGCGACCCAGAGTATGTGACGTCTGCTCTTCAGGAGTGTGTGTCATCACCACTCCTTCCCCCGGAGGAGGGCCGGGTGGAGAATCCTTTGTTGAATTTTCTTGTTTCTGTTCCGCCGCCGACCAGCCGGTCGGTGGTACCCAAAACCTCATTAAAAGAGCAGTTTCTTCCTCCTCTGGGTCATTCACGGTTGGGACTGCCGAACATGCAGTCTCTCCCGCTCGAGAGTGGGACGTCAGTGTGCCCCACCCTCGGGTCTCGCCACTCTCAGTCCCCTCTTCCCAGCTCTCAGATAGCAGTGGCGCCACCTCGGTCACGTCACTCCTGTCTGCCGCTGGGCGGGAAGGCACGGAGACCAGCAGCCGCCCTTGGGCCTCGCTCCTCGTCTCCTCCCCTTCCCTCGCCAGGCGACAGCCCGCAGCAGAACACTCTCGGGTCTTCTCTGCCGTCTGTCCCCCGGTGGAAGCAGGTAGGTGTTGTCCAAGCACACACCCAGACCCCGCTCTCGGCCGCTACAATGCCACCGGAGCCGTGTCCCTGCCTTCCACCTCGCTGCCCCTCCGCGGGTACGCCGACGGTGTGGGTGGGCTCGTTGCGGCGGTCTCTTGGAGCCTGGTTAGCGCTCTTGAGGCCGTCGCGCTGGCTCATCCGCACCATCCGGCTCGGCTATGCAATTCAGTTTGCACGCCGGCCTCCCAAGTTCAGGGGCGTCCACTTCACCCATGTGCGTCCAGTGGATGCTCCGGTCTTGCGGAAAGAGATCAACGTCCTGCTGGCGAAGGACGCGATCGAGCCGGTCCCTCCTGCCGAGATGAGGTCAGGGTTTTACAGCCCTTACTTCATTGTACCCAAGAAAGGCGGTGGGTTACGGCCAATCCTGGACCTGCGAGTATTAAATCGGGCCCTGTACAAGCTCCCGTTCAAGATGCTCACGCAGAAACGCATTTTCGAATGCATCCGTCCCCGGGATTGGTTTGCAGTGATCGACCTGAAGGACGCGTACTTTCATGTCTCGATTCTTCCCCGACACAGACCATTTCTTCGGTTTGCTTTCGTGGGTCGAGCATATCAGTACAAGGTCCTACCCTTCGGGCTGGCCCTGTCGCCCCGTGTCTTCACGAAAGTCGCGGAGGCGGCCATTGTTCCCATGAGAGAACAAGGCGTTCGCATTCTCAACTATCTCGACGACTGGCTCATTCTGGCACACTCGCGAGATGTGTTGTGCGATCACAGGGACATGGTGCTCCGGCACCTCAGTCAGTTGGGGCTTCGGGTCAACTGGGACAAGAGCAAACTCTGCCCCGTGCAGAAGATCTCTTATCTCGGTATGGAACTGAACTCGGACGCCCAGACTGCGCGCCTCACGGAGGAACGCGTCCAGTCAGTGCTCAACTGCCTCAAGTCTTTTCGAGGCAAGTCAGCGGTCCCACTGAAACAGTTTCAGAGGCTCCTGGGGCATATGGCAGCCGCAGCCGCAGTAACGCCGCTCGGTCTGTTGCATATGAGACCGCTCCAGCACTGGCTTCACGATCGAGTCCCGAGGTGGGCGTGGCAGAGCGGCACGCTCCGGGTAAAAGTCACCCCGCACTGTCGCAAAACTTTCACCCCTTGGTCGGATCCTGTGTTCCTACGGGCCGGAGTGCCCCTAGTCCAGGTTTCCAGGCATGCTGTGGTATTCACAGATGCTTCTGCCAAGGGCTGGGGGGCCACGTACAAAGGGCATGCAGTCTCGGGTCTGTGGACGGGGCCCCAGCTGCATTGGCACATCAACTGCCTAGAGTTGCAAGCAGTACGCTTAGCCTTGTGTCGCCTCAAGGGCTTTCTCAAACACAAGCACGTACTGGTCCGTACGGACAGCACTGCGACCGTTGCGTACATCAACCGACAAGGTGGTCTACGCTCCCGTCGTATGTCGCGACTCGCCTCCCACCTCCTCTTATGGAGTCAGAAGCATCTGAGGTCGCTTCGTGCCGTTCATGTCCTCGGGGAGCTCAATCATGTGGCCGACGAGCTTTCACGTCAGCCTCCCCTTCCGGGAGAATGGCGACTCCATCCTCAGGCGGTCCAGCTGATTTGGCGAATCTTCGGAGCCGCACAGGTAGACCTGTTTGCCTCTCCGGACACGACCCATTGCCAGTGGTATTACTCCCTGACCAAAGGAACTCTCGGCACGGATGCCCTGGCACACAGCTGGCCCCGGGACCTATGCAAATATGCGTTTTCCCCAGTGAGCCTTCTTGCACAGACCCTGTGCAAGGTCAGGGAGGACGAGGAGCAGGTCCTTTTGGTGGCCCCGTATTGGCCAACCTGGACTTGGTTCCCAGAACTCATGCTCCTCGCGACAGCCCCTCCTTGGCCGATTCCTCTGAGGAAGGACCTACTTTCTCAGAGAAGGGGCACCCTAGTGCACACGCGTCCAGACCTTTGGAAACTCCATGCAACTCCCTGGACGGGACGCGGAGGTTCTAGATGGCCTGCCACAGGCAGTGGTAGATACCATCTCTTCAGCTAGAGCCCCCTCTACGAGGCGCCTCTATGCTCTGAAGTGGAACCTGTTCATCGGCTGGTGTTCTTCCCACGGGGAGAACCCACGAACTTGCCCGATCAGAGTCGTGCTCTCCTTCCTACAAGAGGGGTTGGAGCGAAGGCTGTCTCCCTCCACTCTCAAAGTGTATGTTGCCGCAATAGCCGCACATCACGATGTAGTTGAAGGTAAGTCCGTGGGGAAGCACGACCTGGTCATCAGATTCCTTAAGGGTGCTAGGAGGCTAAATCCACCTCGCAATTTGCACCCTGTACCCTCTTGGGACTTAACTTTAGTGCTTAGAGCGCTTCAAAGTCCTCCTTTTCAGCCTTTGCCGACAGTAGAGCTTAATTACCTGTCCATTAAGACAGCGCTCCTGTTAGCATTGGCTTCCTTCAAGAGGGTAGGGGATCTGCAGGCATTTTCGGTCGACGAATCGTGCCTAGAGTTCGGGCCTGGCCTTTCTCATGCTATATTGAGACCCCAGCTCGGATATGTGCCCAAGGTTCCTACCACTCCCTTCGCGGACCAGGTGGTGAACCTGCAAGCGCTGCCCCAGGAGGAGGCAGACCCAGCCTTAGCTTTTCTCTGTCCCGTCCGGGCCCTCCGGGTTTATATAGACAGAACGCAAAGCTTCAGGACCTCAGATCAGCTCTTTGTTTGTTACGGAGGCCAGCAGAAGGGGAAGGCTGTCTCCAAGCAGAGGTTAGCCCACTGGCTAGTGGATGCTATCACCAGGGCTTATGAGTCCCAGGGTGGGCCCTAGGAGTGTTGCCGCTTCCTGGGCTCTGGCACAAGGCGCCTCGCTAACAGACATTTGTAGAGCTGCGGGCTGGGCGACACCGAACACGTTCGCTAGGTTTTATAGCCTACGTGTGGAACCTGTTTCCTTCCGAGTACTTGCTACAGCCAGTAATTAGAGGGAATAGGTGTGTCGGCTTGCGACGCCATTCCGTGAGCGGATACGTGCGTCTTTTTTGCTCCGTTGGTTACCCAAAAAACCGCTAACCTCGTGAGTTCCTCCATCACCCCCTCCGGTGCCAGGCGTTGCGGACCGCCTGGCACCAGGTCTGCTACCTTCAGTAAGGAGTTGCTAGTAGACTGGGTGCCTTTTCCAGTGGTCCCTGCGGCGACCATGATTGCCACGTGCAGTTCAGCCGTGTCTTCCCCTTGACAGACTCATTCTGTCGTCCCTGTTGAGTACGCTCCTCACTCCTCCGGACTGGGACTACCTTCAAGGACTGCCATATGTTTCACTACCCTACGTGGTTAGTACATGTGTGTATTTGAGGGCCTTCCTCTAGGCTGGCTCAGCTTCCGCAGCGTCCCCCCCCCCCCCCTTATTATTTCCTTGGGGTCGGGCACGCTTTCCCAGTGTTATCCAATATCCACTGATTGGGTCTTGCGGAACAGCAGTGTGATTCCCTAGCTAGCTCCCGCAAAATTTTCTGGAAACTGCTGCAGGGTAGCTTAGCAGGGCGCTGGAAGGGGCCAGCACCATGGCGTTTTGGTAGGGATCCCAATTCGTCAGGGGAACTCCCCCGACGAGGCGTCGGAGTTCCCTGCTGACGAAAGGGAACGTCTCGGTTACGTATGGTAACCCTCGTTCCCTGAGTCCAGGGAACGGAGACGCCTCGTCCCGTCGCCATGTTGCTGTACCTTCGCGGAGGACCGGACACCGTTCGGCTCCTCAGCGAAAAGCACTATGCAATGCGTTGCTTCCGCCTTTATACCCGCGCTGGTAGGCGGGCTGCGGAATGCAAGTCCTGCATGCCAATTTTCATTGGCTCGTTTAATTCACTCGTAGGCAATTGGTCTCCCTAGCGTGATCCCAATTCGTCAGGGGAACTCCCCCGACGAGGCGTCTCCGTTCCCTGGACTCAGGGAACGTTCCCTGGACTCAGGGAACGAGGGTTACCATACGTAACCGAGACGTTCTGTTGGTCTTTGTGTTTAAGTGAGAAATTAATTTAAATTGAAAGATCTCAATGTTTATAAGATCTTTCAATTATGTTTAACAGTTTTGAGCGTATAAAAGAGTGTATAAAAATGGGCTCTGAGTTTTGGCAGTGGTTGTGTCTAAGTGAAATATGTAGTTTGGAAGATGTAGTCACTGAATGCATTAATACAACATTGAATGACACAGACATTTGCAACACTTCTACAGTAATACCGTATTAAAATATATTCAGAATCTAAAAAATTAAAAACTATCAAAACAATTAGATAGCTGAACACATACAGGTATTAATCTTTCAGTTTCATCACCATCTATAAAACGGGGAAACTTGGGGGGAAATGTGTACTGTACTGTAAACAATGAACATGTGACATTAAATGCTGTGAATTCTGAACAACAGAAAACAGCAGAAATATGTTATAATGCTACCTGTTATTTGTGTTTTTTTATTTAACGTGTGTTTTTTGGGTAAAACCTTTTCTAGTGTTCTGGAAGAATGAGTTGATCTGAGACATGAATGAAGTTTCAGTGCATTTTGAATGTGAAATGAACTGCTGTCAAGCTGTAAGTTGGTTTGGAGAAGATATCATAGCCTTTTAACCTGATATCATTTAAGATATCATTTAAGACTGTGGTATAAATGATTGAATGATTTAACTATAACTCATTATTATCCTTGATATTCTAAAATAGGTATTTTTCATGTGTATGTAGACTCTAGTGTGTGTGAATTGAGTTGTTGCACTTCCCCCCACACACAATTTACATATCAATGCAGGAAGGCCTGAAAGGCCAGTGTTTGTCTCAGGTGAGAAAACAGGCCAACAACCCTCACAGTACTGTTACCAATATATGTGCAACTTCTCAAATAAACTAAAATAAACTAGAGAAAACGCTGGGATTTACCCTGCCAAATTTATTTTGTAAAGTTTTCTTTTGTAAAAATGTATGGTAACGCTTTAGATTACAGCCCGGAAAGTACTGCATAATTACGTCGAAATTACAGCGTACCTTTCGGTAATTATAGTGTACTTATAAAGTACGTACGTGTAATTATAAGGGAACAATTTATAATATTTGGGGAATAAAGGGGTAATAACCAGGAAAAGTATTGCGTAAGTACACCGAATTTACAGTGTACCATTCGGTAATTATAGTGTACTTATAAAGTACGCATGTGTAATTATAAGGGAACAATTTATAATATTTGGGGAATAAAGGGGTAACAACCAGGAAAAATACAAATACTATGCAGTATTTCATAACTAAGGGCTAACTATTTTAATATTACATGGTATGTATGACCTATTTGCTAAAAACATGGAAAATTACAAATGATTTATACAGTAAGTAATTCATAACTTCGGGCTAACTATTCAAATATTAGGCCTACCTGATATGGCCTATAAGCTACATGCAAAACAACAATCGTATGTTTGAGAGCAATTTAGCGAGAACACACATTCATTGAATTGGCTCGGTCACACTCCTCTCCACATATAGCTGGTGTGTGGTGATCGCACTGGCGTCATAGTACCAAGGCTGCCATCGCATCATCCATGTGGATTCTGCAAACTGTGGTGATTCAGAAGAGACCTCTGATATGGTTGTAAAGTGCGCTGGGTCTTCATTCAATCATAATCATACACCATATCTTTTTGGAATAATACATAGGTATTAAAATATATTTAGAAAAATGTATTTTTTTAACCACAGGGTACATATTCTATCATTTCATGATGCATGATGGAGATTACTGAACAACAAAACTTGAAATTCAGGGGAATGAGTTAATGAGTTTCTGCTATGATTTTATTTAGAATTTTCAATATAGGTTACTTACCTTAAGCAATAAAAACAGGATTTTGTTGGGTCATCAAGCAAAATTAAAAATAGGCAAGGCAACTATGGTGAAAACAAGGCAAGCAAAACTAGAACTATTTTCACAGTTACTGTGAAAATATACCATTGTTTTGTGTTGTTACAGTGTAAGTCCAACTTGTTACCCCCTTGTTTCACGTAGTTACAGAGTAATTACAACATCTGCGGGCTGTAAATTAAAGCGGCACTTGCACTCAAAAAAATGAACTAGGAAGGTTGTGCACTTTACATAATATATTTATATTTAGTTTACTTATAATAATTGTGTTTGTTGACTTTAAATGTTTTTTTCTATTAAGGTCCACGTAATTATGTCTCAACTTAACAGTACAAAATCCTAACGTGTTGTCTAAACACAGACCATTTATGTTAAGTAAAAAATTCTTACATCCAGCGGGTGGCAGTATAGTGCGACGCCAACTGCCATTTTGCCCTAACTTAATTTGATTGTGTTCAATCTGCCTAATATGTAAAATTTAAGGTTACTTAATCCGTTTGTGTTGGATTACATGAATGATTTGTGTTGCATTAACTGAAACTGGGCAGTGCTTGTTAGTTCCCAGCATGCTTTGCATATGGTTGAATTAAGAGAGAATAAATGTTAAAATTAAGTGTTATTTTATGTTTTTTTTGAGAAAATGAGAAAAGGGGAAGACTTGATAGTGTGTAATTGTGTGTAATGTTCAATTACATTGGAATTATTAGAACCATTTAAATTACAGTGGGTTACCATTGTGGAGACGTGTGGAGCAAAACATTGCAAATTAGTTGGGCTGACAAATGTTGACATTAAATTAAGCTGTGTCCAACCATAGTAAATAAGTTGAATCAATGATTTTTGCTTATGGGTTCTATTTGCCTAGATTAAGCTGAGATAACATAATTCAAATGCGTGGAAATGTGTGTCATAATTATATTAAGTTACACCAACGATTTATTTTTTTCAGTGTGTTACCCCCTTGTTTCACGTAGTTACAGAGTAATTACAACATCTGCGGGCTGTAAATTAAAGCGACACTTGTTACCCCCTTGTTTCACGTAGTTACAGAGTAATTACAACATCTGCGGGCTGTAAATTAAAGCGACACTTGTTACCCCCTTGTTTCACGTAGTTACAGAGTAATTACAACATCTGCGGGCTGTAAATTAAAGCGAAACTTGTTACCCTCTTGTTTCACGTAGTTACAGAGTAATTACAACATCTGCGGGCTGTAAATTAAAGCGAAACTTGTTACCCTCTTGTTTCACGTAGTTACAGAGTAATTACAACATCTGCGGGCTGTAAATTAAAGCGAAACTTGTTACCCTCTTGTTTCACGTAGTTACAGAGTAATTACAACATCTGCGGGCTGTAAATTAAAGCGACACTTGTTACCCCCTTGTTTCACGTAGTTACAGAGTAATTACAACATCTGCGGGCTGTAAATTAAAGCGGCACTTGTTACCCCCTTGTTTCACGTAGTTACAGAGTAATTACAACATCTGCGGGCTGTAAATTAAAGCGACACTTGTTACCCCCTTGTTTCACGTAGTTACAGAGTAATTACAACATCTGCGGGCTGTAAATTAAAGCGAAACTTGTTACCCCCTTGTTTCACGTAGTTACAGAGTAATTACAACATCTGCGGGCTGTAAATTAAAGCGAAACTTGTTACCCTCTTGTTTCACGTAGTTACAGAGTAATTACAACATCTGCGGGCTGTAAATTAAAGCGACACTTGTTACCCCCTTGTTTCACGTAGTTACAGAGTAATTACAACATCTGCGGGCTGTAAATTAAAGCGAAACTTGTTACCCTCTTGTTTCACGTAGTTACAGAGTAATTACAACATCTGCGGGCTGTAAATTGAAGCGGCGCTTGTTACCCCCTTGTTTCACGTAGTTACAGAGTAATTACAACATCTGCGGGCTGTAAATTAAAGCGACACTTGTTACCCCCTTGTTTCACGTAGTTACAGAGTAATTACAACATCTGCGGGCTGTAAATTAAAGCGACACTTGTTACCCCCTTGTTTCACGTAGTTACAGAGTAATTACAACATCAAATCAAATCAAATCAAGTATATTTGTATAGCGCTTTTTACAATACAGATTGTATCAAAGCAGCTTCACAACATCTGCGGGCTGTAAATTAAAGCGACACTTGTTACCCCCTTGTTTCACGTAGTTACAGAGTAATTACAACATCTGCGGGCTGTAAATTAAAGCGGCACTTGTTACCCCCTTGTTTCACGTAGTTACAGAGTAATTACAACATCTGCGGGCTGTAAATTAAAGCGACACTTGTTACCCCCTTGTTTCACGTAGTTACAGAGTAATTACAACATCTGCGGGCTGTAAATTAAAGCGACACTTGTTACCCCCTTGTTTCACGTAGTTACAGAGTAATTACAACATCTGCGGGCTGTAAATTAAAGCGACACTTGTTACCCCCTTGTTTCACGTAGTTACAGAGTAATTACAACATCTGCGGGCTGTAAATTTAAGCGACACTTGTTACCCCCTTGTTTCACGTAGTTACAGAGTAATTACAACATCTGCGGGCTGTAAATTAAAGCGACACTTGTTACCCCCTTGTTTCACGTAGTTACAGAGTAATTACAACATCTGCGGGCTGTAAATTTAAGCGGCACTTGTTACCCCCTTGTTTCACGTAGTTACAGAGTAATTACAACATCTGCGGGCTGTAAATTTAAGCGGCACTTGTTACCCCCTTGTTTCACGTAGTTACAGAGTAATTACAACATCTGCGGGCTGTAAATTAAAGCGAAACTTGTTACCCCCTTGTTTCACGTAGTTACAGAGTAATTACAACATCTGCGGGCTGTAAATTAAAGCGACACTTGTTACCCCCTTGTTTCACGTAGTTACAGAGTAATTACAACATCTGCGGGCTGTAAATTAAAGCGGCACTTGTTACCCCCTTGTTACACGTAGTTACAGAGTAATTACAACATCTGCGGGCTGTAAATTAAAGCGACACTTGTTACCCCCTTGTTTCACGTAGTTACAGAGTAATTACAACATCTGCGGGCTGTAAATTAAAGCGAAACTTGTTACCCCCTTGTTTCACGTAGTTACAGAGTAATTACAACATCTGCGGGCTGTAAATTTAAGCGGCACTTGTTACCCCCTTGTTACACGTAGTTACAGAGTAATTACAACATCTGCGGGCTGTAAATTAAAGCGACACTTGTTACCCCCTTGTTTCACGTAGTTACAGAGTAATTACAACATCTGCGGGCTGTAAATTAAAGCGACACTTGTTACCCCCTTGTTTCACGTAGTTACAGAGTAATTACAACATCTGCGGGCTGTAAATTAAAGCGGCACTTGTTACCCCCTTGTTTCACGTAGTTACAGAGTAATTACAACATCTGCGGGCTGTAAATTAAAGCGACACTTGTTACCCCCTTGTTTCACGTAGTTACAGAGTAATTACAACACACTTGCGACACTTGTTACCCCCTTGTTTCACGTAGTTACAGAGTAATTACAACATCTGCGGGCTGTAAATTAAAGCGACACTTGTTACCCCCTTGTTTCACGTAGTTACAGAGTAATTACAACATCTAGTTCTAGGGTAAGTTTAATATTAAAGTAATGGTGCAGATAAACCTAACTTCAGCCAAAGTTATCAATAAAGAAATAAAATACAAATTTAAAAGCATAGTAGAAAGACCTTAATTTAACCCAAAACAATATTTATCCAAACAATTTTAAAAGGACAACAAGAAACTGTAAAAACAACAAATAACAAACAAACAATTCAACAAAAGAACATCAATTTAAGGATTAAGTATTTAATAAAAAAATGAACGCCTTCATTTATTTTTTAAATAACAGCTTGTTTGCTGCTTTTATTTTTTCAATTTTAATTTTGAGCTGGGGGCAGGAAGAAAGGAATTGCTGCAAATCTTTTCCAGAAGACTGCAAGGTTGTCCCTGCAGTATAGGGAGGCACAGTCAGGGCTTCTCCCTCTGATGCTATTGCCACCTGTAATCACATAAGTAGAGAAATATTTATATATATATATATATATATATATATATATATATATATATATATATATATATATATATATATATATATATATATATATATATATAGCAGAATGTAAAACAAAATTGTTACACTAGTACAATAATAGGAATTGGGCAAAGAATATGGAAACAGATTTTTTTTTGGTACAATCTACAAATCAGCCACGATACAGAAAAAGTGCACAGCGATGAACAGATGAAACTCTAAATCAAAAAGAGTGCAAAACAGACACACAGACACACACACACACACACACACACACACACACACACACACACACAGACATACACTTGTACGGATATTACCATACAGCAAAAATTTGTCAGAAGACTGAAATAAAAGGTTTAATCCAGATGGATTAAGCTGTGATAAAGCATTCCTGTTTATTTTTGTTACATTTTTATTGAACTTTAATGTTAAGTTCTCTCACGTGGATTGCACTAATCTGCCTTCAAAAATTTTATTTAAAAAGCCTAGTCTCTATATTAATCTGAAATACAGCATTAATTTAAAAATGTATTTTTTTTTTAAATGGGGGAGTTTCATTTTCAGGTGTCCAGTCACTTCTGACCGCAAAGAACACAAGTGTGACTCCCAAATGAGGAACAGGCAAGAATAGAAATTGATCAGAAAAAAATTAATTCATGTAAATTTCATCTGGACTTAAGTAAAACATATCCAAAGGAATATTTAAAATATTTGATGTAGTTTGGATTTTATGAGTTGTACCTCCTAGGATATTGCCCTATTAAGGTATTAAAAAGGCAAAAGTCATCAATATTCTTATGATTTATTTGATGTGTATATATATATATATATATATATATATATATATATATATATATATATATATATATATATATATATATATATATGACAGGTCTAAGTGTCCTGAAATTTAGGTATATATATATTTCTTATATTTTTTCACTGCTGAACAATTTTTCACATCTTCAGCCTCAGGGCTGGGCAACTCTAGTTCTAGATTTTCTGTAGTAAAACTAACGCTTCATCTTTTATGTGATGTACAATAAACTTAATTGAACTCATCAGTATATTTTGGTCATCATTCAGATGGGGTCTAAGTTACAGCAGGCTTGTATTAATAGTGGAGCAGATGGCATATAAGTTATAAATGTAATTCAAATAAGCATACCTGTTCTATCTCCATACAGCATATATTCTCTAGCTCTGTGGGCATTATTGTCCTACTCCGAGTCGAAATAAACACTGTTACTGTGAGTTTCTGTTTTGTTATTATCATCTTCCGTGAGATGATTGTTCTGGCTCTGAGCGTGAGCTGGTTCGGCTCCGTCCCCTGTGCGTGGAACCGCATCTTATTATCATTTAAAGGAGACGCGCTAAAACGGTGCGTTTTTCTCAGCCCCCAAAAAATGACAATTTAAACATGCTGTAAAAAAATATCTGTGAGGTATTTTGAGCTAAAACTTCACGTACACACTCAGATACTTATTTTACATCTTGTGAAGAGGGGCATAATAGGTGCCCTTTAAATCAAGATATCTCAAAAATGATCTGAACAAAAACTAAAAATTATCACCTTCATGAAGGAGGATTTATTCCAGGACTACATTAGTTTTAAAACTAATTTATTTTTTTTAGACAGCATTAGTTTTTACTAAGTGTAACTAATATTAACATTGTAATAGTAGTAAAGTGGTCACACCAATACATGACAGCAAGCTGTGTAACAATAACAGAAGTTACAGAACGATTATGATTACATATTTACTGATACAAACCTCAGCAAAGATGCTTGACAAAGCCAAGGTAGTTTTGTCAACCTTGGTACTATGACGCCAGTGCGATCACCACACACCAGCTATATGTGGAAGAGGAGTGTGATCGAGCCAATTCAGTGAATGTGTGTTCTCGCTAAATTGCTCTCAAACATAAGATTGTTGTTTTGCATGTAGCTTATAGGCCATATCAGGTAGGCCTAATATTTGAATAGTTAGCCCGAAGTTATGAATTACTTACTGTATAAATCATTTGTAATTTTCCACGTTTTTAGCAAATAGGTCATACATACCATGTAATATTAAAATAGTTAGCCCTTAGTTATGAAATACTGCATAGTATTTTTCCTGGTTATTACCCCTTTATTCCCCAAATATTATAAATTGTTCCCTTATAATTACACATGCGTACTTTATAAGTACACTATAATTACCGAAAGGTACGCTGTAATTTCGGCGTAATTACACAGTACTTTCCGGGCTGTAATCTAAAGCGTTACCCATTTTCTTTTGTTGCTTGATCAAAGTTAAGGACACAGACCACATTAGGTCTATTACCCACTGTCACTTTAAGACATCGGATCATGTCCAATGACATGCGGATCCAATTGCACTGATACATCATGCACATCCGATACACTCACAACCGTTTAAGACATAACCAACATAGTTTACGTGAATACTCTCCAAAACGGACATTTAGACATAATGTTGTGTGTATTTGTCCATCGTCCTTATTCAGATCTATATGTCTGCTATACTCATTCTCCCAGACGTTTACACTTTTTTTAAAGTTTTATGAGACCGCTGGGTAGATCAGCACGTTACAGTACAAATGTGCGCATCTAGCACAAAAGCAGGACATCAGTTCTGACTGGATCGCTTCCCAAATAGTCACTGTTTAACATTTTCGTCTAGTTTTTATTAGTTGACGAAAATGTCAATAGATTTTCGTCATAGTTTTTGTCATTCAAAACTAGGTTTTATTTAGTTATCATCTCGTTTTCGTCTGTGAAAAAATGTCGTTGACGAAAATAATAACAAATAACACTGGCCGCCATTAATGACACATGGCAGAAACAACGCAGCTAACGTTAGCTACCCAGTGTGTAGCCCGGTCTCGGCAGGCCGTCATAACTAGTCCACCTACAGCTTAAATGCATAAATACCGAACGAGCCATGGATATTTAAACTAACGTTATCGTTGTGGTATTGACCGCTTCGGTCCTTGGCTGCTAACGCTTGTCGCCGCCAATCCCGCCATTTTGGACACGCACAACTTAAATTCGGCATCTCTTCTTTTACTTTTATTTGTCTACAGGCCAGTTTTGGCCGGTCCAAAATTGCGGCGACGAAGAGCAATAAGCAATAAGTTAACCAAAGCAGTCAACGTGACTAACGTTAAAAGTACAAAAGTAGTACTAGCTAACCACCATATGTTAACGTTAGCCAGCCAACTCCCTTCAACTTTGAAGAGTGAAATTAGGCTCGCTTAACTGTTGCACACATTTCGGTCAATATTACTGTATTAACGATATTTGACAGTAAGATACTTTCTAATCAACTACAACAAATGAATACTTACCAAGTAGTGGATATTCGCCTTTTATGTAGTCTCGTCCACCAAACGTTGCCTTGGCGTTGTACCCAGAGGATGGAGAGATGGGCGAAAAGAGCGCGCTGTCCCGCACATGCGCAAAGGGCGGTCCCGTATGACACTTTTTTTTTTTTGGCGATCCAACGTAAATCAATCTCATAGGTGGAGCTATTAATACATTTTTAGTTAAACCACTTAAATATATATACATATGATCTTAAATAGATATATTTAAATAAAGAAAATTATATTTAAATGTGTCACCTCTAAGAAGGGCTTGAATCATTTTTTTGAGTGCATGCTGGGAACTAGAAAGCCACTGCCCAGTTTTCAAAATTATCAAGACAGTTTCATCAAAAACATAAAAATTCAAGTTTAAATTATACAAAATATTACCAGAACACATAAAAATAATGTTTGCATCTTAAAAGTAGAAGTAGAAGGTTTATGTTATAATACATTGTTGTTGTAAAGGTGATAAACAGTTATGTTATATTAAGAGTTATATTAAGTTATGTCTGAGTATTGTTTTCATATCTCATGTTCTCAGCCACAACCTGATATAAATGATAAGTACAGCTCTGTCACTGACGGGAATCTGTTGTAATGTTATTGTAATATGTCTCAATTGCACATCCCATTTAGTGTGTGTGTGTGTGTGTGTGTGTGTGTGTGTGTGTGTGTGTGTGTGTGTGTGTGTGTGTGTGTGTGTGTGTGTGTGTGTGTCATTGTTTCCAATGGAAGCTCATAAGGAAGTAAAAAAAAAATAAAACTGTACTAACTGCATATTTAAATAACCTGTCAGACTTTAAGGGACTCTCACTTGGTTATTACCTGCCAAGCTCGGTGGTCAAGCAGTTTTATGTTTTAACTTTAGCTGTTAATGACTGAACTGGTATGTATCCCACTTTTCTTTTTTATCACATATTTTCATGGTCTTAAATGTAATTAAGATAGTATTTTTTCCAACATTATTCAATTTTTGCTGTATTCCTTGCATTTTGCTTCCAATGCAAAATTAATGCAAATAATAAAACATCATTCATAAAATGTAATCATTATGATTCCCAGTAAAAATGCAGTTATGTGCTTTTCTGCTGAGTTTGGCTTGGGCACTTTGTCTTGCATCACCAATGGTAAGTTGGATAGTAAAAGGTTTATGTCATAATACATTGTCGTTGTAAAAGTGATACATTTGTTGATTTTTAAAAATATTTTTGATGTCTGACTATTGTTTTCATATCTCATGTTCTCAGCCACAGCCTGATATAAATGGTAAGTACAGCTCAGTCACTGACGTGAATCTGTTGTAATGTTATTGTAATATGTCTCACTTGCACAGTGTAAAATATAGTGTTATTATTACTGTCTGAAATTTTGATTGCTCTTTTTTTCTCATTTTACTTTCAGATTGTTTCACTAAATTTTGTTGACTAGCACTCAATTCGGTAACACTTTAGAATACTGTTCCTTCATTAATGAATAACTACACAGGAACAAATGAGTAATGCATTAGTAACACTCTATAACTACTATTAACTAACAAGAAACTCTGAGTAACGAATTAGTAAGTAATAGCGCTCAGTCGGATGTGGTAGTTCACTATTAGCTAATCAGTAACTACTATTTTCACACCTCACTGAAGACTATAAGAACTACTATATACTGGTTAATACATATTTATAATGCACAATGTTTAATATAAGGTAATGGTAGCCCATTAGTAATGAATCAAGTGTTACTACATCCTTCTAAAGGAACTACTAATAATTTGGATCAGTATCTAAAGTGAAAAACATGATAAATACCTAATATTGACTGAAGTCATTGGAAGCTTTTAAGGCTTTTGTAAGGTTTTGGATAGTAATGACTCAAGTGTTACTACATCTTTATAAAGGAACTACTAATTATTTGGATCAGTATTCTAAAGTGAAGATCATGGGAACACACTAGTAATGACTAAAGTGTTACCAAATCCATTGGAAGGAATTGCTATTCAAAATCTTACAAAAATCTCAAAAGCTTACAATGACTTCAGTCAATATTAGGTAGTTATCATGTTTTTCACTTTAGATACTGATCCAAATAATTAGTAGTTCCTTTAGAATGATGTAGTAATACTTGAGTCATTACTAGTGGGTTACCATTACCTTTTATTATAAATTATGCATTATTCATGTTAATTATGAACCTGTAGATAGTAGTTCTCTGGGAGGTATGAAAAAAATAGTAGTTATTGATTAGCTAATAGTGAACTACTACATTCATCTGAGCGCTATTACTTACTAATTTGTTAATCCGAGTTTCTTGTTAGTTAATAGTAGTTACTAGAATGTTAATAATTCGTTACTCGTTTGTTCCTGTGTAATTATTCATTAATGAAGGAACAGTATTCTAAAGTGTTACCGAATATTCTATTTTCCGACATAACCTGTTTGTCTTATTTTGTTTCCTACATTATATTCTCCTCAAAGGCACTGAGGAATGGAAGGACATTCCAGATATAAACAAAGGTAAAACTACTATATTATCTCAAGAACTAAAGTACATTTATATTAGCAGTAAGCTAACATATCTGTTTTTGTTCATAAATCATTATTTATACTCCTATTTTATTCAAGCATATTTACTGTAAACTGAACACAAGCATATTTACTGTAAACTGAACACAAGCATATTTACTGTAAACTGAACACAAGCATATTTACTGTAAACTGAACACAAGCATATTTACTTTAAACTGAATGCTAGGTTTAAATCTTAGAGAAGGAGACATCATGGTGGTGAGTTCAGTTCTAAGAAATTCTCAAAGTACATTGAATATTAGATAATTCAGAAATACATCAATATGAAATTTCTAAGGGTAACAATTTGCTTTAAAGCATAAGCAAAGGAGTGCCATTCTTGGGAATGAGTACCGGTGGGATATTCCCGTCCCCTATGAGCTGAATGTGAATCTCGGTAAGAAAACATGGATTTTTCACTTACAAAAAAAAAAAAAAAAAAAAAGTAATTTTTTAAAGTAGTTTTACTGTTATATGTTTTTCATCCATCATGTATTTTTGATTGTGATTATAGGAATTAACTATAAAGGAGTCATTTTGAGAGCTTTTGAGCAGTTCAGACTGAAATCATGTATTGACTTTAAGCCCCGAGCAGCTGAAGATTTTTACATCTCTGTGGAGAGTCTTGAAGGGTACAGTATGCTTCCAGTTAGTAATCCACAATATTAGTAATATGTGGTATTATAGACTATTCCGATACAGCCTAAATTATGCTATACTGAATGTATAGTATAAAGGCCCGTTCACACCTAGAGCAATAACTATAACGCTCATAGCAGAGTCCACACCGCAACTATATCGATAACTGATATAACTGTATTTGAAGTGAGTAAAGGAGCTGGAAACTCCAGTGGAGGCTTCTCACTGAACGATATCGTTACAATTGCTTTCAGACACTTTTTTTTTTCAGCTAATGGAAGAAAGTGGCAGATGACAAAACTCAGTGTGCACTTATAAAAAACAGAACATTATTGTCCGCTGGTGTGGATGCTATAATAAGACTATAATTATTGTTATAGTTATCGATCTTGGTGTGAAAGGGCCTTAAAACATTCATGAGTTAACAAATTAGTTTACACTATACCAGCCAAAATATTAATGCACCTATGTTCTGCGTGAATGTGCCGTTATCTCTCTCTTATTTTGCAGGTGTTGGTCATATGTCGGCCGCATCTTTTCTGGACGCCAGACTCTTTCCATTGGAAATGGCTGTGGAATAAAAGCCATTGTTGAGCATGAGTTTCTCCATGCACTAGGATTTTGGCATGAGCAGTCAAGATATGACAGAGATGATTATTTGACCATCAAATTTGAAAACATCATAACAGGTTGCTCTGAACTTTTATTATTTTTAGGAAAAGAGTAAAACAGTGAAATACAGATGTTCACTGACATACTGATTGCAGTGCCCATTTAACTAATCAGCACTTTAATAAGCCATTCTTTATGAATAATCACCTTAATAACTCCATAGTCTTTATTTTCAGGCCGTGAGAGAAATTTTATTAAATACAGCGAGAATGTGACCACCACTCAAGGCACCCCATATGACTATTACTCTGTGATGCATTATGATAAAAATGCCTTCAGTAACGGTAATGGACCCACGATCATCACCAAGCTTCCTGAATTCCAAGATGTGATTGGTCAACGCCTGGACATCAGTGAATATGATGCGATTGAGCTCAACAAACTCTATAAATGCAGTGAGTATTTTACACACATTGTTTTCATTTTGCAGTTTGTGGATGTTAAACATTTTAGTAGAATTTGAAGTCTGATGTGGTAGACAAGGGAAAACATGTCCTATGCTGCGTTCACACCGAACGCGAATTGAGCGTCTGGAGCAGTGTTTCCCAACCTTTTTTCAGTCAAGGCACCCTTTGAAAATGAAAAAAAATGTGTGGCACCCTACACTATTGTCACGATACTACTTCGATATTATACCTTGAAATGTACCACAGGGAAGAACTGCCGTATAGGCCTATTGTCATATAGGTATTTTTAATATTATCAAATTTCTAGGAAATCATTAATTTCTTCTGAAGAGATCACTTTACATGATGACATATTTAATTAAGGCTTTTATTCATATATAAACACTGCTCAATTACCATTGCAAATCTCACCTAAATGTTTGCTCACTCAGTGTATTTGTGTTTTTATATTGGGATAATTTTGTTATAATTGCACAAGATAGCTTGTTTTTAATATATTTTATGTAATAATTTCACAGTTAATCTCCAAATTAATGTAGAAACAACATAAAGACAGTATATTTCAAATAATTGTTTAATGGCATCTTTTTAAAGTCCCATTTTCTCACAACTGTTGATGTTCATTTAAAACTTTATTTAACTAATTTAAGACTGCTCTCATGAGGACACTCCTTTGAGTAGGCCTATCCTCAAAGTATCGCGAAAGTGCGAAAGAGAAGTCGATTCTGGCGCGCATCGTGCTGTGCGTGTGTGTCAGCATCACAGACAGCGCATTCTCTTTTGTATTTTCTCGCTTGCATGGTTTAAAAGCATTTGCATGAAGAAGAACGTGATTATATAATGTAACGCTAGCCAAAGGATGACAGAAAAAAAACGGATTAATTGCGTTAAATATTTTTAACGCGTTAAACTGAAAAACATTAATCGCACGCGTTACCGTTGACAGCAGCAACGGACATAACCGATGTGTTTATGTGAATACGCGGCAAGACGGACGTTGTGACAATGTTTTCGTATTTTGTGTAATACAAATGTTTTGTGAATTTGACCGTAAGCGCAACAATGAAAAATAGGTTGGGACCTCGGTTGGGAAACGCTGGTGTGGAGCGAGTGATTTCCATGTTAAGTCAATGTAACGTGTTGACGCACGCCTGGAGGTCCTGCGGTGCGATTATGGAAAGCCAAGACAAGAGGGCCAAAAAAACATGAATTTTAACACGTCAACAATGCATATTTCACGTGTTGAATACGTGTGACAAATCAACACATTGAAAACACGTATTAAACGCATATTTAACGCATGAAATACACTTAAAAAACAGTTTGAATGGGTCAGTGTCATTGGCTGCTAATATTTTCTAGAAACAAAACTTCCACATACAACATATTAATTTTTTAACTATGGATTTGATTACACTTTCTTACCAGGTTCTTCAAAAAGTCTAGTCACAATCAATCAACACATTGGGTCTCATTCATGAAACATTCGTAAATATACGAGTAAATATGTGAGTGATTTGCGTGTAAAGAGACATTCCCGAAAATTCTTCTCCTGATTCACAAATACTTCGTAAACGTCAGATTTGATAGTGAAATGTGTGTGTGGGTTAATGAATTCCAATCAGTCGTAAATGGGACGCGCGTGCACGCTCATTCTTAATTACCATAAATCCCGCCCATTAAAACCGACTGACAACTATATATGGGCATCATATTATGACACGAAACGAAGGATTTCAACATGTCTTCTCAAAAGCGAATGAAGAAGAGAAATTTCTCAGATGCAGAAATTGAAGTTTTATTATCAGAAGTTAATTCAAAACGCCACATTTTATTTTCAAGCGTACATAGTGGCGTACCAGGTCCTAAAAAAAAAGATTTTTTTGGTAATAATGCTTTTACCTAAAAATGCTTGGCAGCAGATGCAGTCAATGGAGTTTCATCTGTTAATCGAACAGTCCCAGAAGTGAAAAGAAAATGGTTCGACATGAAGCTTGACTGCAACACTTTTAACATGCGGACTTGTAAAAAAAAAAAAAAAAAAAAAAAAAAAGAATAAATAGCTTGAATATAAAAAATAAATAAAAGAATAAAAAATAAAAAAAGACTTGCGGACTTGTGTTCCGTTTGCAGATGCTATTACTGGCTCTCGTAATAAAAGTAAAAAGAAAAACCGTATGTAATTACTATATAATATTTTTTCAAAATGCTGTGTAAATATGTACCCGATTACGGTGAATTAAAAGGCAGCCTTATTAATGAGCAAAACGTTCGGATGTTAAACGCACTATTTACGCGTGGCTGGGAGCAGGTGTAGATTTCTTTTTCGTACCAACTAACATTTGGAAAATACGAACATTTTAATGAATCCGAAAATTTACGCCAGAACCACTTTACACACGATTTACACAAAAATTTGTTCTGCTCGTGTTTCATGAATGAGACCCAATGTACATAGATGATTCACAAATAATCACAATCATTTAGAAAACATTACGCCATAAAATTTCAAATTGGAGCCTGTACTCTGGCGATTCTTGCACCCAACAACACAACAAGATGACATTTAATAACAATTATAATAATTTAAGCTCCTTATTAAGTAGCCGAATCTGTGCTGGTTTGTATTGGCCGCCCCCAGTTTTCCCATTGTTTTGCCACCAGCTAACGCCATGACGTAACTGTGACGTTGGCTCGAAATTGTTCTATGCGCGTCCAATTCGCTTTGGATGCGCGAGTGGATTCAAAATGTTCAAGCGTTCAACTAGAGTGGAATTTAAGGAATTTAACTTTAGAATATTTCTTTTAAATATTGTCTGTACATATATATAGGCCTACATACATTCTCAGGTAAAAATGTGAAGTTTATAATAACTTTTCTCTTTACCTACCTCGTTTGTAAAAAAAAATAGGCTTGTTTGAGACGAGCAAAATCTGCGCAGAACTGATCACCGGTGATCACCGCGAGACGCATGCCGGTTAGAAATGTGTCCGAGTGCGGTCCGCCTTGCTCTGATGTCATGCTGACGTATGTCAAAAAACTCTCGCGACCGCAAGGCGCACGTGTCGGATCCTGCAGTCGGGCGCAGTTGCTCTCCACCGACTGCGCTGTTCAAAAGCACCATGGGAAACGACTTGCTGACGACACAGCTTAGTGCTCATTGGTTTAAACAACTGTGATGTAATGCTCTCTTGATTTGATTTTAAAACTTTGATATCATGTTTTATGTGTATACGTACGTTATGTGTGAATAAACTCTCTGACAGTGCGATATGGGTTATGTGACAAATATTAAAGTTAAATTCCTAAAAGGACAACACACGTCATGATTCATGAATTGGAAGTTGTAAGGAATTGATTTGCAGAATTGAAGTGCAACATGTTCCTGGATCAACATCAATTACAAAAATATGTTGACCCAGGGACATGTCTAACTGAGCAAAAAATGGATGTGCAATTTATTTTGCCTAACTGTTTGTCTGTTTGGATTACAGATTCCTCCATCTCTTTCCTTGACCACTGCAGTTTTGATGATGAATCTCTGTGTCAGATGAGTGTCTGTTCTGCTGTGGATTATGGCTGGCAGAGAGTGGAGTCAGTGAGTGGCATCAATGTGACTGACCACACCTACTCAAGCAAAGAACAAAATGGTGAGATCCATTACAGTCAGTCAGTAGAAAGTGTCTGTTTTGATATCACAGGAAGATAGTGGTGCAAGGATCACAAAACACACAGAGTATATATATATATATATATGGGGGGGGGGGGGGGGGGGGACTTTGATTTTCATTTATAGATAATGTGCGAGTCCCAATTTTCACGCCTCTTCTTCAGCATTTAAAATAGTTTTAATGTGTAAATTGGCAAGACAAAACAAGTCCAAATGCTAAACTTTCTAAACTTGGTTAAACTTGGCAGTTAATCCGTGAATCACATGCGTGCCGATTCTGGTCCGTACGGATCAAGGATCAACTGTGATCCGTTGCACCCCTACAGCAAGAGACTTTATTTTATTTCAGTTGCCCAAAAATAAATGCTTCACTACCATCCACAGAAGCAGTCACTGTAGCACCCAGTTCCACACAACTATAAACCTGTTTTCATGTTTGCAGGGATGTCTTTTTTCATGCACTTCAGCACTGAGGGGAGAAAGGAAGGGGACACAGCCAGAATGGACAGCAAGACAATGACCCCTAAAAGAGACTGCAAAGTCCAGTGCCTGCAGTTCTACTACTATCACAGTGGTAATGAGTCTGACCAGCTCAACATCTGGATCCGAGAGTACCAGAATGAAGCAGACAACAGAGGAACTCTGAGACTTATGGATCAGATCACAGGTCTGTCTCTTCTTCAAGTATAATGTTATTACAGGGGAAAAACACGTGTCGACCTATGCTTTTAAAATGTTCCAAAAATGTTGAATTTTACCTTTTAATTTCTTGCAGAACTCCCTGGTAATTACTGGAAACTGCATCATGTGTCACTGAATGCAAATAAAACCTTCCAAGTTGTATTTGAAGCCCGTAAAGGAGCTGGAAACTCCAGTGGAGGCTTCTCACTGGATGATATCAATATTTCAGAGACTGAGTGTCCCCACACATGGCAGATAAAGGACTTTTCAAAAGAGAAATATTCAACACATTACAGTCCATTGTATTACTCCAGTGATGGTTATCGCTTTCAGGCTGTATTATTGAATCAGATTAATTTCTCTTATATGCGTGTTCGTCTGGTATCTGGTGCATATGATGACCAGTTGCAGTGGCCTTGTCCATGGAGACAAATAACCTTCCAGATGCTTGACCAGAATCCACACTTGCAGAAGCGCATGTCCTTAGAACAAAGCATCACCACTGACCCTGCTTTGGCATCTTCAAGTGAGGATCCTATTATTTTTCTATCACATCTGTGTTCATATGCAGCATTTTACTTAGCTAAAGATCAAATAAATTATTTTGTTATTTTTGTTGTAACAGATGGCATATATTACTGGGACAATCCTGGAAAGAATGGAACACGAGTCACCATTGGCAATGAGACAGTATATGTGGGGCCATTTTTGAGATATCCATATATCATAGTGAACGATGATCTGACTAGAAGAGAGTTTATCAAGGGTGGTGACATCATATTTCTCTTCAGCATGCAAGGTAGGTTACCTGAGAGAAACCATGTTTTAAGTACAGAACGGGCAGAATAAGGCCTGGTTCACATAGACAGAGGTGGACAAAGTACACAACTTCCTTACTTGAGTAAAAGTACTGATACAACTGGTCAATTATTACTGCCTCTGAAGCAACGTCGTGAATACACTGACAAGTTTGAAGTATCTGAGGAATTCAGAGCTTTTAGAATGTTACAAAACCTATAGGAATTAAACAAGTGAATTGACAAAAAAAAAACAGCCATAATCATCTGCATTTTTTTAACACTCCTACCACCCCCACAAAAGAAGTACACATCTATGTGGTGTATCCATTCATGCACAATCAAGTGGTCTGTAAATACAAACTGATCAGAAAAAAAAAACAGCTACACAACCATAGCTGTATAACTGCCCAACAGCAATACTGCTTTAACAAAGAGTAAAACAGAAATACTTATTTTGCCATGAAAACAAAACTTTCAAACCGTTAGTTATGACAAAGATACTGTCTCTCACAGATCACTAGTAGAGAGAAATCGTATTGATCACTGAACTTCAAGACACATGACCCTACAATAGTGATTACTGATAGGCTGTCTGTCACCCGCAAAAATCCAATCATGTTTTAGAGACAAAAAAATCATGCCCTAACTAACATAACTACTTTTTTCCTCAAGGACCTTGACAGAAATGTAGTGGAGTAAAAAGTATGATATTTGTCTTTCAAATGTAGTGAAGTTAAAGTAACAAGTACAGATACTCAAAAAGTGTACTTAAGTACTTGGGGATATTTTGGGGATATTTAATTTTATCTTATCAATCAATAAATTCCACTAGAGACAAACCCTGTTGTATTATTTTATTTTAATTTAATACTGTAAAGCTGCTTTGATACAATCTGTATTGTGAAAAGCGCTATACAAATATACTTGATTTGATTTGATTTGAAGTACAGTACTCAAGTAGGCCTACATTTACTTTGTTACTGTCCACTTCTGCACTTAGAACAACATGTGCTAGCTAGACAAATGTCTGTGACCACTGCGTCTCACTGCTTTTTTCACACCTTGTGCAATAATGCCACACTGTGTCAACTTAAAGAAATTCAACTTCTGGTTTTAGACCCCTGAATTCTTTTCCATTTATTTTGCGAACAAGTTCTGTGTGAGGCTATGATGGCAATAATTCTAATGGGCGGCTGCAATATTCTACAGCTGAAATGTTCTGAGAACATTTAGCTAGATGTTAGGGGTGTGACCAGATCTTGTGTGCTGAGATCTCACGATATTATAATGTAACGATAGGCTTGTTTGACTTCATGCAGTGTTGCGCAGGCCAATTGGCGGTTGACTTGAAGCAGTGTATGCCAGTTAGAAATGTTTTCCGACTTGAAACATCGCTGATGCCACATGACTGTGATGTATGGCATAGTACCGTGAGAGCAATTTGAGAGCAGACAGCTGACTCAGCCAGCGCAGCTTCTCAAGAGCGGCTGCACAAGCTCTGATGACGACATAGCTTTTCCACAATTGACCAGATTCACCCCATGACAACGGTCACGTGCGTTTCGTGTTTATTCTGACCTTCAGTTACACCAAAGCTCACAAATCTGTTTTTATAACAGTAAAAGCTATTTTAATGTCACCGCGATGTTATAACGTAGACCCGACTTCATTGGGTAGGCTATTTAAATAGAGTAGGCTTATGGTGAACTTATTCTTGTACAAACAGATGCTGTATTAAGCAGTAGGCTACATAATGTATTGAATGAAAATGTCTCTGAAATATCTGTATTTGACAAATATTGCATTTATTTCACTTCAGCTGTGAAAGTATGCAAACACAGCACAAGCATCACTATGGGAAGCAGAAAGTGTCCGACTTCGCGTCTCCGTTTTCAGCTTCTTCCTGACTGCAAGCGGCAGCTCTCACCGATCAGTTACATCCAGCCGCACCCGAAGTCAAAAGCACCTGATATTTCTTGTTGAGGTGAAAGCTGTCTCGCGATATCAGCATGAAGGAGCTGAGTCAGAGATGGGCTACGGTAACAAAAGACATATGTCTGAATGCGCAGTACTCCTAAAATAGTAGTCAAAAAGTAACCTATAAGACCTACTTCTTCCGCCAAGATTCTGAAATGTGCATACTATGGACACTTTACTATGCCATGAATGGCGGTGATGCAACAACTGATGCTGGTAGGTTACATAAGTGTGTTCGACGGCTGCAGCTGGGTGTAACCGATCGGCGAGAGTTGCCGCTTGCAGTCATTTGCATTGAAGGAAAAAAGAAAAAACTACAGCATGAAAGAGCAACTTAAATAATAATAGAAACCATAAGAATAACAAGAACATATAAAAAGTTTTAAAGCTTGCCGCTGTAAATGTGCAAATATAAAGCAATCTTTAAATATAAAGCACTCTCAGGGGTTTTCAAGTTTGTTTGTTTTTTCAGCAACAAAAGCTGCAACGAGGTGCTCCGTCTACTCTCAAATTGCTCTTGAGGTACTTTGATGCCATACGTCGTTTTTTTTTAATGTAAACTCTAAAAATAGATCAATCCAAAACGTCCCGGGTTACGTATGTAACCCTAGTTCCCCGAAGGGACGGACGCTGCGTGAAATCGCAGTGGGAACGCCTCCAGCGTAGTGCGTCTGAAGCATGAATTAAATCAGTCAATGGCGAGACGGAACGTAGTAGGCGGGTGACGTCACCGACCAGGAAACTATAAAGCACCCCTGAAAACACAAGTGAACAGCCTAAATGTTACTGAAGCAAGCGATCCACGGGGATGCCGGGAGTATGGCAGGACACGCAGCGTCCGTCCCTTCGGGGAACTATGGTTACATACGTAACCCGGGACGTTCCCCATCAGGGACTACCGCTGCGTGAAATCGCAGTGGGAACGCAATACCCACGTATTGCGAGCAAGTCTCCGTCGTGTGAAATCAAGGCGCACAGGCTGACGAAAGAACTTGCGCCCCAGGAGTGGAGCTAAAATCGAGACTATAGAACCTGACGAATGTGTGCGGTGAGGACCAGCCTGCCGCATCACAGACGTCCTGAAGAGAAGCTCCTGAAAGGAGAGCTTTAGAAGCAGCCATACTCCGGGTGGAGTGAGCCCGTACAGCCAAAGGTGAAGGCTGACCGGCCGACTCGTAAGCAAGTGAGATGGCCTCGACCACCCACTTGCTCATCCTTTGCTTAGATGCCGGGCACCCCATGTTGGGCGGCCCAAAACAAACGAACAGCTGTTCAGACTTCCTCCACAGGGCAGCTCTGTGGACATACGCATCTAGAGCCCTAACTGGGCAGAGCAAATTAAGTTTCTCCTGGTCCGACGTCAGAAACGGAGGAGGACAAAAAGCCTGCAGTATGACAGGTCTAACTACAGTAGTCGGAACCTTTGGAACATAACCTGGCCTAGGATAGAGGAAGGCCTTAGCCATGCCAGGTGAGAATTCCAGGCACGAGGGAGAAACCGAGAGTGCTTGAATGTCTCCAATCCTCTTGAGAGACGAAATAGCAAGCAGAAAAATAGTTTTGAGAGTAAGGAACTTCTCGGAAACCTCTTTAAGGGGCTCGAAGGGAGCCAGGGAGAGACCCTCTAGGACGATGGCCAAGTCCCATGATGGCACCCTCGTGCGTACTGCTGGCCTCAGCCTCAAAGTGCCACGAAGGAAGCGAGATATAAGTGGGTGTCTCCCAAGAGAAACTCCACTCAAAGGGGCGTGGTAAGCAGCCAGGGCCGCCACGTACACCTTTAGTGTGGAGTGGGATAACCCCGTGGAGAGACGGGCCTGCAGGAACTCCAGCACTGTACCAACCAGGCAGTTAACTGGGTCCTGTTGGCGCTCTCCATACCAGGAGGTGAAAAGTTTCCACCTCGCGGCATATAACCTCCTCGTAGCGGGAGCTCTGGATTGGAGAATGGTCTCAACGACCTCAGTCGAGAGACCGGATTCTATGAGCTGAGCCCCCTCAGAGGCCAAGCCCATAGTCTCCATAGCTCTGGGCGGGGGTGAAGGATCGACCCACACGCCTGAGAGAGTAGGTCCCTCCTGATTGGAATCTCCAGGGGAGAGCCGTCGAGGAGGGACACAAGGTCCGAGAACCATACTCGGGCCGGCCAGAACGGGGCTATCAGGAGTAGGCTGACTCCATCCCGGCGAACCCTTTCCAGAACTCCTGGGAGCAGAGCGATCGGTGGAAAAGCATACAGGCGACCTCGACCTCGGCCACGCCTGTACCATAGCGTCCAACCCCAGCGGGGCTGGATGGCTGAGAGAGAACCACAGTGGACAGTGTGATGTCTCTCTGGAAGCAAAAAGGTCTACCTCGGCACGACCGAAATGTCCCCAAAGGAGCTCCACCACCTCGGGGTGAAGTCTCCATTCCCCAGGCCTCGGCCCCAGCCTCGATAGGATGTCTGCCCCTCGATTCAGATACCCCGGGAGATAAATCGCTCTCAAAGACAGAAGTTTCCCCTGGGACCATAGAAGGATCTGACTGGCTAGCTTGCATAATGGACGCGACCGCAGACCCCCCTGATGGTTTATGTAAGAGCCGATACTGGTACGCTTCGCCCCCGAAAGCGAACCTCAGGAACTTCCGATGTTGAGGAAGAATAGACACATGGAAGTAGGCGTCCTTTAGATCTATCGTGACAAACCAGTCCTCGGACCTGATTTGTGACACGATCTGTTTGAGAGTAAGCATCTTGAACTTGAGTTTCCCTACAGTGCGATTTAAGAAACGCAGATCTAAAATCGGACGCAACCCCCCGTCTTTCTTTGGAACAATGAAGTATCGGCTGTAATAGCCTGACTCCCTGCTGGGAGGAGGAACCCGTTCTATAGCTCCTTTTTGAAGAAGAGTCATAACTTCCTGTTCCATTACCAGAGCCTGCTTGGGGCCCACCACAGTGGGAAGAACCCCGCTGAACCGAGGCGGACGAGACCTGAACTGTATAGCGTAACCTCTTTCGATTGTGTGCAGGACCCACTGAGACACATTGGGAAGATTTTTCCATTCCACTAGAAAATCTACTAAGGGAACCAGCCTCTCGAGGCTGGCCTCTGGTTGAATGTTCTGTGTGACAGACACAGTACCCTGTAACGGCGCACCTGCAGGGAACAACTGGTCTGTGCACCCCAGAGCCCTCAAAGGAGGGGGCGAGCGACCCTCGGGAAAAAGCTCGCCGGATCTCACTACGCCCTGTTCTGGCAGGGTTAGTAGTACAGACCCCTGAGGGTAGCGGGAGAGACAAGGCACCCTTACGGGAGGTGAACACAGGTCTCTCTCGATGGGGGCCACCCTCAGATTTAATCCTGACGCTGCGGACGTCAGGACCGTTTAGACACAGCCTTCTTGGCGACAATGACTGTCCTCAAATCAGCCCTGCCCGCGAAGACCTCGTCTGAGAGTGCCCCGTCTCATCCCTCCAGCCTCTCTGCGGGGGGGCACGAGACGCAACGCTCTGTATCTGCTGCGCTCTCTGCCTTGATGAGCTACTCGGCGGGTGGGACTGCCCTCGCTCAGCAGCCCCACTTTGAACCCTTATTTTGAGGGGAATAAATTTATGAAAAGCTGCCGCCTGTTTCTTTTCTTCCTGGAACCTCTCTGTGACTGAATGTAATGCATCACCAAAGAGACCAGCAGGCGAAATAGGGGTATCCAAAATAAGTGACTTATCTTTCTCTTTCATGGAAGTCTGGCTCAACCACAAATGCCTCTCCGTGGCCACTAGGGCTGCCATAGACCGACCGATTGATTTCGCGGTCTCCTTGGTGGCCCGGAGAGTGAGATCAGCTGTCTGCCTGAGCTCTTTGATAGTGTCAGCAGAAATCCCCCCCCCCCCTCACTAGCTTCCTTTAGCAGGTTGGCCTGATAAGCCTGCATGTTCGCCATCGTGTGTAAACATGCAGCTGCCTGGCCCGCCGCCGAGTAAGCCTTCCCCACCAGCTTAGATGTATTTTTGAGAGGTCTGGTGGGAAGGGCCGGTGCTTTGAGTGACGATGCCGATTCAGGCGAAAGATAACTAGCGAGCGTCTCCTCCGCCCTTGGCATCGTCACATAACCAGAGATCTTAGCTCCCATGATGTTACCATATGCATTAAAAGTGTTAGTGTAAACTCTACTAGACACAGGTCTAGCCCAGGTCTTCGACACCTCAGTGTGAAGATCCGGGAAAAACGGCAAGCACTGGCGAGAAGGTTGGGCACGTGAGGGCAGAAATCTCTCATCAAGCTTACTTTTTTGCTTAGACTCCTGCCTGTCAGCTGGCCACTCAATGCTGAGCTTTTCAACAGCACGAGATAAAACCTCCATAAGCTCATCTTCATTATTATATAGAAATGACGATTCACGTGTCTCATCTGTTGCAATACTTTCAACATCCAGCTCCTCAGAACTGGATAGTTGAAGTTCCTGAACAACATGTACCTCTTCCCGGGCAGAAGTAACCGCAGCGCGGGCTTCCAGAGCCGGGATAGAGGTACTGAGTCTCACCGGAGAAGGCTGAGATAGGGCGGAGCCCGTCTCAAACCCCGCGGTGAGATCCATCTGCGATCCCCAGGTCAAGCGCCGCCGCTCTGCCTCGACAGAAGCGGGACCCGAGCCCTGGGGAGCGCGCACCGAGCCGCTCTCCTCAAAGAGCGATCGCCGCAAGCGCAGTGTTCTCAAAGGCAGACGCTCGCAATGCACGCAATCAGCCCCCTCGAGAGCTGACTGGGCATGCTGTATCCCCAAACAAGCAACACATAAATCGTGTGAATCCCCACCCGTTATAAATCGAGTACAAGGGGGAGCACACTGCTTAAACTGCTGCTCACTCGTCATTTCTCACAGTAATATATATATATATATATATATATATATATATATATATATATATATATATATATATATATAGACAGATTTCAGACACACACACAGATCGATGCTGAAGTAACAAAAGGCTGTTCGCTTGTGTTTTCAGGGGTGCTTTATAGTTTCCTGGTCGGTGACGTCACCCGCCTACTACGTTCCGTCTCGCCATTGACTGATTTCATTCATGCTTCAGACGCACTACGCTGGAGGCGTTCCCACTGCGATTTCACGCAGCGGTAGTCCCTGATGGGGAACTAGTGTTTAAGAGCAAACATGTTCAAGATTAGCCGCTGGGCTGTCGATTCATTAAATGATAAGCCATTTCCTCAAAAAACGGTTAATACAGTGTAATAAAGCCTCTCCTCCATTGACATCTATTTAAAGAAATGGCCTCTTGTCTCCTCCCCTGCGTACCACAGCGTTACAGGCATTAAGGGTTGCAGGATAGCCTTCAAGTGACTTCGATGAGTTTGTGGCAAAATCTCTTTTGCATTATGTTGTTCTGTCTCATACTCAGAAATAACTGAAGTGACATTCGTTACAAGATAGGGCTGTAACGATTCCTCGATTGAATTTGAGTACTCGACTTAAAAATCCTCAATTGCAATTTACCCATGTTATTAACCAGCAAAATAACTGAAGTGGCACATTCCACAGACGAGAATCAGTAGACTACATTATTAGACCGTTTTCTAAGGCTGCAGCCGCTGAATGACATTAAAACCATTTGTGAAATCACAAAGGCTGTGATTCAATAAAAAAATATATTAGCTGCGGGTTTCGGAATGATTTGTTATTCATCGCTATTTTAATAAAAAGTTTAAACCCTCGCTCTGAGTTTGCATGTTTGGATGGGCACATGTCGTAACAATTCTAACTATCTTAAAGAAGTGGCCAAATATTAAAGATTAAGTGTACTTTTTCATTGGCCAATATTAAACAAAGATTTGATCATCCTGTAAGTTGTAACAACAACAATCACCAGGCTGTTGGCGCCCTCTGCAGGCATTTGTTATAATGCGTAATGTACCGAAGTTGATTATACTGTAGTCTGTACTATATTACATTAGCCTATGTATTTTAACAGTGGTGTTCAATAAAACCATATGATTCCTTGCTTTCGATACTTTATTTGAACCAATTATCATTGACTCATTGTTATTATATATGTAGCCTATTTTAAAACATTTTAAATGCTATTGTTCACTTAGCTCTATTTTTATTACCACAAAAATATTATCAAATTCCTCAATCAAAATAATCGACTGATTACTCGATTACTAAAATAATCGTTTGTGACAGCTCTAGATTAGTTAAAACATTTCAAAATGCACCTGCATTGTTTTGCATTTTGTGACTTTCAGTCACATATTCTGTCATTGAAGATTTCTTAAAAATAGCGAACAAAATAACGTGCATCTTCTCGTCTCACCTACTAAATGTTGTACTAATCCTGGATATTTTTTCATAGATATCTCAGGGCTCCTTCATAATGACTCTCTACCCTGCTCTAAAGTGACAGTGAAGAATATCAACATTTCTCCTGATGCAAGTGCCCAGCAGGGACCATGTGCTACAAGGTAAATAACCATTTAACTGTTGTTTGTTAGGACCACTATCGTCAAGATGATTAAGAATTAGCATACAGTTTGGATTGATGGTATAGCCTAGTTCTGTTCTGGGCAAGAACTCCCTGCGCAACTATTGCAGCCTAGCAAGGATAAGCACAGGGAGAGTAGTGATAAGCCCCTTAGGGCCTGTTCACATATCGCGTCTTTTACGCGCTCAAGTTCGTTATTTCAAATGTAGGCGCGCGGTATGCACGCTCATAATGGAAGCGACGCGCTCGTTTTTTCCAAGCGCTTCCGCGCCGCATCGAGATAAAAACATCTCAACTTTTCAGAATGCCGCAAGTGCACCGTAGGTCACGTGACAAGAACCAACTAATCAGCTTCGTCACGTTTTTGCGTTTTTGTAGTATCGGGTGCACCCAAACACTGCTGCGTTTTTTACTTTTCTTAGTAAATAAATCTTGTAACAGAGTTACAGCAAGGGTTTTTCGGTGGTGGAAATCCATTGCTGAAATTTCCTTGCTGCCGGAGAGCGCAGCTGATGGTTGCTTAGCAACGACAGACGCCTCCGGAGCACAACCGCCCTAGCGCATTGGAAAAAGGAGAATGCGGCGCGCCTAGCGGTTTCTGCGCGTTTTTAGGCGCGATATGTGAACGGCGCCTTAGGGTAACAGAACAGAAACAAGGTAATGCGATATCAATCATTAATGTTCTTAATGACAATAATTAAATGAAACAATATAATTCAAGAAGAATGGAGTCTGATTCAAAGAGGAATATCAAAAGGCCAAGTCCTGAATGGACGAGAGGAGGAGCTGGGGATAGAGAAGGGTAATACCCAGCAAACACAGAACGTTGGCACAACGTAACCAACCTTCTAACAAAGTTTTAACAACATGGCCAAAAGGTTGCTATAACTACGTTGCGTGGTGAAGGTTGTTACAGCGTTGTCACAATGTTGACATTGAACCACCGTTCAGGGCCATTGCTTAAGGTTGTGCCTGGACAACCACTGGACGACATATGTACTCGTCACTGCCCTGAAGCGCGAAAATCAGACTTTTAAATTTCAACTGACCATTGGGCCGTCTCTCATTCTTCATCAAGCAATCCATACGCGAGAATTGCGTTTAATTTACCTCAGCTAAATAAGATACGTAATTCAAACAACCTACAACTTCCTTGTCTAATGTGACATTTATTTGAACATCTTCTGGTCAGGTATGACAAATATTTAATAACTTTATGCCAAAAGTATGAAGCAAAAATTACTTTAATGATGAGTAATTGATTCAGCAACAGCGCTTAGCCTACTTGTTGCACATCAATGTTTTTTACTTTTTTTTGGGGGGGGGGGGGGAAACGCACAGAGAAAAAAAAAGTTTGTAACTGCTCGCACACCTGTTTATATTTTCCTTTGATTTGTCGTCTCATTCGTTTATTTGCCAGATTTTTGCATGTTTGCTCATGCTAGTTAGTCCACTCCCTGCCCAGCAAACACATTTACGTTGTGGCAACGTCTGTGGCACGTTGCATTTCTGCTATGGCAACGTCGCTGTCTACGTGCTCGCAACATTGTAACAACGTAGAATTGTAAGACCTCACAGGGCTGTAGCAACGTTGTTGCGCGACATTCAGCATTATTTAATGGGGTTATCAACACCTGCAAGTGTAGCCTACACTTTAAAGAGTAAAAATGACAGAAGGTTTCGTTAATTCAACTTTATTAAAACTGCATATAATCAAATTGCACTTCCAAAAGTCATACATTTGTGAAAAAAAATATTAAAAAAATAAACGAATATACAAATTTATTTTAAGTATAATAAATAAAACATAAAAAGCAAAGGCAGATCAGAACATTTAATGAACAAAACCGGGTCTGTAGCGGACAGTAGAACATCCACAAATCCAGAGGAGCAAAGAAACGAATGAGACTAAATAGCGGAAAAATCAAACGAAAAACTAAACAGTGCAAGCGAGGCTACATTAATCACATTAAAAATTAAAGTTGTAGGTTGGGTATGATAGCTGAGGTAGGCTAAATGCAATACTCACGTATCCTTGCTCGATGATGAATGAGAACACAATGAGCCCAACAGGTGGTTGGAATTTAAAAGGCTGATTTTCCCGCTTCAGGACAGTGACGAGTACATATGTCGTCCAGTGGTTGTCCAGACACCCTAAGCACAACCTTAAGCAATGGCCCTGAACGGTAGTTCAATGTCAACATTGTGACAACGCTGTAACAACCTTCACTACACAACGTAGTTATAGCAACCTTTTGGCCATGTTGTTAAAACGTTGTTAGAAGGTTGGGTACGTTGCGCCAACGTTCTGTATTTGCTGGGTGTATAATATGTTTGTTTGTTTGTTTTTCTTCTCACAAATGTATGACTTTTGGAAGTGCAATTTGATTACCATATGCAGTTTTAATAAAGTTGAATTAATGTAACCTTCTGTTTTTTTTTTACTCTTCAAAATGTACACTTGCTGGTGTTGATTTTAATTAGGCTAATTTACTGATAGCCCCATTAAATAATAATAAGGATAAACAATATTTAAACAAAAACAATATAATTATCTAACATATGACTAATTAAAAATTAACCTCAAAACATAAAATGCTAAATGGGGGATATCTATAGGCCTATCTAGCATAAAAACAAAAAAATGGCCAGACCGTCATCTCTCAGTTGCTGAATGTCGCGCAACAGCGTTGCTACAGCCCTGTAGTGTCTTACAATTCTACGTTGTTACAATGTTGCGAGCACGTAGACAGCGACGTTGCCATAGCAGAAATGCAACGTGCCACAGACGTTGCCACAACGTAAATGTGTTTGCTGGGTAAGCTCCTGAGCAACGCGATAAAGCTGCTGATAACACTGAATGAACATTATAGATGCTTTGATAGGTGTTGTGTCCGTATAGGTTGCATGTTGGCAGCAACAAGCATGTTGCCTTAATGACAACAAAAAGTAAGGCATTATCAATATAATCGCAAGCTTTACTGAAAACAACTATAAGCCTTAAGCAATTGTGTGGTAATACCCAGCCTAAGCAACAAGGACTTTATGTTGCCAATAACCTGATAGATTTTAAGATTTTAACCAATGAGCATAAAAAAGGAAAACTTAGCTTAGCTTCGTGAAGACGTTGAGAGATGAATGGAGGGTGAAATAGCCAGCTGTGACGTGGATGCTTGATCTCCTTCTTGATATCATTCTCCTTCAGTGCGTGGAGAGTGCAGATCTCGTCTAAACTTTGTTCTTGAGGCAGTCATCTAGTATAACTTCAGAGAGATTGCGGGCAAAGAGTCCATATCAATAATGCAGTGATTCGAGAAGCAATGCTTACTCGGGTCACTTCCAAATCAAATCAAGCAGCTTATAATCAATGCGTCGAATTCGCGTATTCAAGTTCACAAACTTAAATCTGAGGTGAAATCCGTGAGGGGAACAAATCATTCTTGCTAAATTCCCGATTGCACAATTATTGAGATATGGTTTTCCCCGCTGAACTCGCTATTAAATTAGCTCCTGAGCAACGAGATAATTAGCTAAGCTGCTGATAACATTTGCCTTGTCCAAATACCCACACTTGGGTCTTGGCAACTTGAGAGCGCGTGTACGCAACAGGAAAGTGCGCAAGACTGTCCCATGTCTTTAAAATGGCACACTAAACTCACACTATAATGGACCTTATATATAGGATGCTGTGATAGGCCTCAGATCCTAGGTAGAAGTCATAGGCAGAGGTGTAGTGGTAAAAAAAGAGGTGGGTAAACAATAAATTCTGGTGGACCACGACGTGGTCACCCGGTAAGGTGGGCCACTGCCTACCGGTGTATGTGTATCCTCCTGATGACATCGCTATAGGCTATCATTTGATGGTACTACCAAGGGTATCACTGGTTGTTCCCTCATCATAAGTCACACAATCACTATTCAATTCATACATTAATCTAAGTTCTTGTTAAAGAGACTCAAAAAGGAATAATATGGTTGAAATCTATAAAGTTTACTAAATGACAAAACAGAGAGAACAAAAATATTTAAGAGAGATAGAGAGGGAGGCTTATATCCAGGGCCTTCAATGCAATGCACTTATGCATAATGATTAGGGATTTGGGATTATTTTCATAGTTGATTAATCTGTTGAATATTTACTCGATTGATTTATTAGTTGTTTGGTCTATCAGAAAAATGTGGATCAGTGTTTCCCTGTAGAGGGAAAAGTCTTTAACCTGGTGCAGGCTTGATTCCTTCTGAATCTCTTGTACAGTTGGGTTTTGACATGCTCCCTACATTAAACCGGCTGCCTGTAATGAATAAAAAAATCACTATTTTTTTTTTTTTTTCATCATTTTAATGATTTCCTGTTGCGGCTGCGATCAAGTTTCATTCTCGCGCAGCTTGTTTACTAACTTCACGAGCGTGTGTTTTCTGCTATGTGTGTGCGCCGTTCTCTTTGTTCCGTGTGTGTGTGTGTGTGTGTGTGTCGGCGCGCTGCGCTCTCTGCTTCATGTTTGCGCGCTGCGCGTTCTGCTCTGTAGTTAACGGCCCAAATGCTCGAATCATGTGCCGATCGGCGATCACGCACTGGAAAAGCAAAGTCCGCTCAAATAACGTGAAATTTAGAGGTGGATAAACGCAATTTAGAGGTGGATAAACGCAATTTAGAGGTGGATAAACGCAATGTAGAGGTGGATAAACGCACTTTGGAGGTGGGTAAACGCTATTTCCAAATTTTGGGAGGTGCGTAAATGGCGTTTACGTGCGTTTAGCCTCCACTACATCCCTGGTCATAGGTCAATCCTAGGTCAGCTGATGCGCGCTTGAGTAACGTACGTGACTTGCCAGAACTACGTATGCTTGATTTGTACTTTTGTACAAAACAAACGTTTTTAAAGTTAGTCCTAATGAAAAAGGAAACATCATTTAAGAAATAAGGCACGAAAGAATTTGCTATATTTGTATGAATATAAATAATCATGAATGGCGTTAAGCACAACCTGCCGAACCCCAAGTTGTGACTATATTCATAATACAGCAGGCCATCAAGTGACAAATTGCTTTTATAAAACAGTTACCACAAAATATTCAAGCTACACTATGTAACTTTTGACCCTCAGCAGGGGAATCAAACTGCAGAAGAACAGGGTTCCCTTTCGTAGTAACTCCGAGTTACGTCGGATGACGACGAATGGGGTTTCGCTTAGAAAGCCTCTCACCTTCGAGTATATAAAACGAGCCAATGGCAATGAAATGCCATGGGTCTGCAGAATTTGCATAGCGTATCTCCGCCCCACGCCGGGGGTATATAAGGAAGTACGCTGGCAAAACGCAGATATGTTTTCGCTTCGGAGCCAAGAGATTTCTTCACTCCTACAAGCCATTCTGAATCATCTTCACTCTTCGAGACGAGCGGCTCTTCAGTGTTGGTGTCACGGCGCGTTCCAGCGAGATCGCATTTCCTGCTGGTGGTCTGTGCAGTGATCTGCCGACAGTGTGTGTGTGTTTCTCCCTGGGCGCTTCAGCACTCTGTTGAGCTTTTTCCTCTCTCTAAAAGAGCTGCACGTGGCACGTCTTTTTCAAGATGGCTCGCCCGTGTATTTCCTGGATGTGTGCGCGTGATTCATCTGCCTAACGGTCACGAGCGCTGTTTCGCGTGTTGGGCTTAATCACGCTCGGCAGCGCTCGCGGATGAGTCATGTTTTCATTGCGGGAACATGAGCATCGCGATGTTTATAGATCGAGACTCAATGATCTCTGTAAAGAGTGAGAGTCCCCTTTGCCACAGCCCAATCTATCTCTTCCTCGAGAGGGGATACTTTGGCTGGTGGCCAGGGTGATCTGAGGGTTAGTGTGGCATATTTCCGACGAGCATTCCTCGGGCCACGCCCCCCCTCCACATCGCAAACCGTGGGGCTTCCGTGTGTGCCTGGTTCCTCTCGGGGACCCAGTGTTTTCATTCGGGGCTCCAGCAGATTGTGTCATGTCACTCATAGCATCACAAGGCGGGCTTGATTCCTCTGGAAATGAAGTTTCGGCTGCGTTGCCTCCCACGGGAGTGCCATCGTTGCCGGGACTGATCCAGAGCTGTCAGCCATGCTTTCCCGGGCGGCTGTAAGCATCGGTTGGAGTGGCCCTGCCCTCCCCCCGAGCGCTGTAAACTTCTCCCGGATGTGCATCAGGACGCCTGCGCTCCGCGGGAGTCCACGTGACTTTCGCGGCACGCGGGCGTCCTCCGCCTTCGCTGCTTTCGATCGCGAGGCGATCATGGTCTGCATGTTCTCTGTCACTATCGTGACACAGTCGTGTAGTGCTGTGTCGCCTTCGATGCAGTGCTGTCCTGGGAGTTCTGTCCGAACCGGCCGCAGTGGAACGCTAGTCCTTCCCTGGCCAACCCTGGCAGAACGCGGAAACTTAAACCACGCCCCCATGCTGGGACGCTATGCCTCCCATGCCCGGCCTGGTTGTTCCGCCACGCACACTACTGACCTCGCTCAGGCGACATCGGTACCTGCGTGATCCTGGGTCAGGTGATGTCCACTAGTGTGGTCCAGACATGGGCTTAGCCAGGTTGATGTGGGGCAGTCTGAGAATTCATTTTCTCAGCTTCCCCATGTCCCGGGCTGGGCTCTTTGGCGGTGTGGCTTCGACCACCTGAAGCAGACTCGGGTCCTGCACCGATGGTCATCCATCCATGCGGTCTCCTTGGTCTGCTTCCCGCCAAGGCCCCCTCCATGCAGCTGCTCCCCCTCGGGTCTTCACCGGCCCTGAGTAGGAGTAAGTCGCAGGAGGGTGGCGCTGCCCGTCTCCGCCCCTTAGACTGTCACACGCCAGCCTAAGCAGCACTCTTGAGACGGGCAGCCTGGTCAGCAGTGTGGTTGAGGACTGCGCCCAACAGTCTTCGATCACTCTATAAGCAGGCTGAGGACCTTCTGCACCGACGGTCATCTGTCCGTGTGGTCTCCTTTGCCTGCTTCCCGCCGACACCGCCTCCCTGCGGCTCCTCCCCTCGAGCCTTCACCGGCCCCGAGCACGAGGAGGTCGCAGGAGGGTGGCACCGCCTGTCTCTGCCCCTTAGCCGGCTAAACGCCAGGCTAAGCAGCACTCCTGAGACGGCAGCTTGGAAGTAGGACTCAGTTCTTCTCAGGAGCTGTTAGCAGGACCACTCCTTCCCCCGGTGGAGGGCCGGGGGAGAATCCTTGTAAAGAACTGACATATCCTTCTCTGACCACACAGAGTTCTCGGATGACAGTGCGCGCACCGCTCACGAGCCTCGCCACTCTCGTCCCCCTCTGTTACAGAGTTCTCGGATGACAGTATGCGCCGCCCACGGGCCACGCTCCTCTCATCCCCCTCTGTCGCCAGACCCCTGCCAGAGCACGCCCCCGTGGGACGCTGGTCCTCCCCTGGCCTCCTCTGGCAGGACGCGGCTTATGACCGTGCCCCCGCACTGGGCCGCTACGCCACCCACGCCTGGGCCGGTCATTCCGCCTCGCTGCACCACCGAGGGTACGTCTGTGGTCCGCATGACCCTGCTGGTACAGTTCCTGGTAGCCTGGCTAGAGCTTCCCAGGCTGTCCCACTGGGTCGTGAGGACCATCAAGCTCAGCTACGCGATTCAGTTCGCGCAATCTCCTCCCCGCTTCAGGGGAGTCCGCTTCACTTTGGTCGGTGGCAATGCCCCTGTCATGCGAGCGGAGGTCGCCACCCTACTGGCGAAGGGTGCGATCGAGATTGTCCCTCCAGTCGAAATGAAGTCCGGCTTCTACAGCCCCTACTTCATTATACCGAAGAAATCCGGTGGGTTACGGCCAATCCTCGCGTCCTGAACCGCTCCCTTCACAGGCTGCCGTTCAAGATGCTCACGGCCAAACACATCCTCCAGTGTGTGCGGCCGCAGGATTGGTTTGCAGCGATCGACCTGAAGGACGCCTACTTCCATGTCTCCATTTTACCTTGACACAGACCGTTTCTACGGTTTGCTTTCGGGGGGCGGGCATACCAGTACGCAGTTCTCCCATTCGGGCTAGCCCTGTCTCCTCGCGTCTTCACGAAGGTCGTCGGGGCAGCCCTTGTTCCCATCCGGGAACACGGGTTCGCATCCTGAATTATCTCGACGACTGGCCGATCCTAGCTCACTCTCGAGACCAGGTTTGCAAACACAGGGACCTAGTGCTCCGGCACCTAGCTCGTTTGGGCCTTCGGGTCAACTGGGAGAAGAGCAAACTCTGCCCCGTGCAGAGGATCTCTTTTCTCGGGATGAAAATTGACTCGGTCGCCATGTGCGCGCAGCTTACGAGCGAGCGCGCACAGTCACTGCTGACTTGTCTTCGTCAATTCGAGGGCAAGAGTGCGGTTCCACTGAAACTATTTCAGAGGCTCATGGGGCATATGGCATCCGCAGCCGCAGTAACGCTGCTCGCATTGCTTCATATGAGACCACTTCAGCTTTGGCTTCGCGATCGAGTCCCGAGGTGGGCGTGGCATCGGACATGCTGCCACGGGCTCCTGGACAGGACCCCAGCGCCTTTGGCATGTCAATTGCCTCGAGTTGCTGGCTGTATGTCTCGCCCTGCACCGCTTCCGTGCATTGCTCAAGGGTCAGCACGTACTAGTCCGATCAGACAATACCGCCACAGCAGCGTACATCAACCATCAAGGTGGTCTACGCTCTCGCCGTATGTCGCAACTCGCTCCCCACCACCTCATATGGGGTCAGAAGCATCTGAGGTTGCTTCGAGCCATTTATATCCCGGGGAACCTAAACCAGGCGGCCGACGAGCTGTCTCGGCTTCGGTCTCTCGCTGGAGACTCCATCCCCAGTCGCTTCAGCTGATTTGGGATCAGTTCGGGGACGCACAGGTAGATCTGTTTGCCTCCCACGACTCGTCCCATTGCGACCTGTTTTATTCCCTGACCGAGGGCACGCTCGGCATGGATGCACTGGTGCACAGCTGGCCGCGGGGCCTCCGCAAGGATGCGTTTCCCCCAGTGAGCCTTCTTGCGCAGACCTTGCGCAAGATCAGGGAGGACGAGGAGCAGGTAATTTTGGTTGCCCCGTATTGGCACAACCGCACCTGGTTCTGAATCATCCTCGACCTCCCCTCGTACCCTCTTGGGACCTCTCAGTGGTACTAACTGCCCTGCAGAGTGCTCCCTTTGAGCCTCTGCAATCAGTGGAGCTTAACCCTCTGGGGACCAAGGTGTTTTTGGGGCCCTTGAGATGTTCTGACATGCTTTGACATTTGTGCTTTTTTCAGTTATTTATAAACATGTTAATGGCAAAGGTGTAAATTCACTCTATATAGCACAAACAGGCCTACCATAATATGCGAGCAACGTGTATGTAGATGTTTGTATTTTTAAGAGAATAATGTTTATGCGTGGTTATTTAAAAAAATAAAAATGAAAGTTGCTGAAATAAGACCACAAAATTCATACAAAATATGTGCCCACAAGACTTTTGACTAATGGATGTTGTCGCTTCGAGTTCTGGCTTCAAAATTATGTGAAAATAGTCTTGCTTTATCATTCACAAAAAAAAAAATACATTGATTTAAATAGTGTAAAACAGGTTTTGCTTGGAAAGCCAATATGCGAGGGGGGCGTGAAGGAGGAGTAGTTTACACCTGAGAATACAATGTCCCACCCATTATGCGTAATGAGCCATTCATTCAGGTGTGACACTGACTGAGCCACAATGCAAGGACAAGATATATTTAGAAGAAGACTTATATTGACCATTTAAGATTTTGCTTACATCCATCTTGTAAATATGTTTTGCTATTTTATTAAAAAGGTTACAATTACAACAATATTTACAATTTCAACAATATTTCAAGTGTACTCTTTCTTTGTAAAAAAAAAAAGATTATAGGCCTACATTTTATCATATGTATTCATTAGTTTGAATATAGCCAACATTGGAACATCTAACATCTTAGTCTATGACTTTATTTTTGACAAAAATAGTATTTATATATATATATATATATTAGGGCTGGTAAAAAAAATCGATTTGATTTAAAAATCGAGTTGGTAGGTCAAATCGATTCATATTTTCAAAAAATCGATTTTTTAGATTTTTTTCTCCCCCTCTTCTATATAGCGTACAATACATACATTTTGCATTCGCCAAATCTTCCTTCAGGGTTTCCTTAGAACGCTCCCTGCGGCGCAGCCCTCGATGCTTCACGACATCACGACAAAAAGACTACATGTTTAATTTTTTAACGGTCCTCCACGACGACGACGGCGCGCGAGTGAGTGAGTGAGTGAGAGTGTGTGTTCGCGAGTGAGTGAGTGAGCGAGTGAGTGTGACTGTGTGTGTGCGCGAGAGTGAGTGAGTGAGTGAGTGTGTGTGTGTGTGTGTGTGTGTGTGTGAGAGAGAGAGAGAGAGAGAGAGAGAGAGAGAGAGAGAGCGTGTATGTGAGTGAGTGTGTGTGTGTGAGTGAGTGAGTGATTGAGTGTGTGTGTGTGCGTGCGTGCGTGCGTGCGTGTGTGTGTGTAGGCTATGTGAGTGAGCTTGTGTAGCCTATATGTGCGAGTGAATGAGTGTGTGAGACGGCTCGCGATGACTGGTCGTAAAACAACGTGTAGTCTGACATGTTTCTTGTCCACAACATGACAAGATTTTTAGGAGTCAAAATCGTGTACCTAGAACATTTGAGCAGAAATTGCTAAACAAAAGCTTATTTGATGTGGCAGTATATTCTACAGTAAAAACTGTACCCAAATCTAGTCAACAAAATGTTGTCTTTCATATTTCGCCTGACTGTAACGTTGTTTTTATGACATATTAGGGCATATAAATGGTAATTTGCAGTTTAATACGTTGCTTATATAAAGACATTTTATTTCAACTTATTTCAGTCGATTTTTACTCATCTCAGTAGGCTATAGCAAAGCATTTTAGTTGATTAAAGCAGTTTATTATTTCACACACAGACGCGCGATTCATATTTAGGCTAAACAGTCTTTACAAATATGTACCCTTCATTCATCTCACAGAAACGCGATTCATATTATAGAAACGCGATTCATCTTTTTGCGGTTTACATAGGCCTACACTAACGTTATTCCATAACGTTATTCCACATTAACACTTGAGAAAAGATAACAGCCTACCTCACTCCTCAGCGGGATCTATTCCTCCTCATATCAGCACTGTTCTGAGGAAACTTTTCTTCATAAGGTAGGCTATATTATGCCTCACTCGCGACGCGCTGTGTTTACAGCTGATGTGGGCGTTTCACAGCTCTGAAATGGTTCTCAGAATTTGCGTTTGAATAGCACGTACTCTCCGGGGTGTGGTCACATTACATTTGAATGAGCTCTAATAAGCTCGACTGGAATCGCTCTCTTTTAATACAGATTTCACAAGCTGAGAATATTTGTTTTTTATATAAATTACTTCATTTAAAAGATGCGATCTCAAGCTTTATGCCCGTGGGTATGTTTGCCTGTTTGACTGAATTTTCGCGGAGTTATAGATCATTTTCGAACGCGTTTCAAATTGGAGTTTACTGACAGAGAGAGTGCAGAAATCGCATCATGTTATTTTTTATTTATTTGGCAAAAAGCAAAACACTTTATTTTTATTGTGAGTATACAGAAAAAAAAAGAAACTGAACAGGATCGATTGATGTATACACGAAAATGAAAGATCAAAATTAACAGAGCATTTAGTGTTTATTTTTGCATTGCTAAAAAAAAAAACGAGCAAAACGCACGGGCGCGTTTTTGGTCCCCAGAGGATTAAGTTCCTGTCTATGAAGACAGCGCTCCTGGTTGCACTGGCCTCCATCAAGAGGGTAGGGGACCTGCAGGCATTTTCGGTTGACAAAGCGTGCCTGGAATTCGGGCCGGCCTTCTCTCATGTGATCCTGAGACCACGGCCTGGATATGTGCCCAAGGTTCCCACCACTCCCTTTCAAGATCAGGTGGTGAACCTGCAAGCGTAGACAGAATGCACAGAACGCTTACGTAGACAGAACGCAGTGTTTCAGGACCTCAGACCAGCTCTTTGTCTGTTTTGGTGGGAAGCTGAAGGGAAAGGCTCTCTCCAAGCAAAGGTTGTCCCACTGGATAGTGGACGCCATTGCTTTGGCTTACCAGCAGCAAGGTCGACCATGCCCCCTTGGTGTGAGAGCCCACTCCACTCGGAGTGTGGCCTCCTCTTGGGCTCTAGCGCATGGCGCCTCGCTAACAGACATCTGCAGAGCTGCAGGCTGGGCGACACCTAACACATTCGCGAGATTCTATAATCTCAGAGTGGAGCCAGTTTCTTCTCATGTACTCGCTTCAACTAGCCGGTACTAGATTCTGCTCAGGTGTCTTCGCTTGCTCGCCATTCCTCTCCACGGATGGGATACGTGCGATATTCTCCTCAGGTGAGCCTCAAAAGCCCTGAGTTCCTCCAGCACTGTTGACGTCAACGCCAGAGTTATGCCACCGGCAGCTTTCGCGCTTGGCTAGGTGCCTCCATGTGCATGGTTCCCCCTCCGGGCGACCCCCACATGTGTATTCCACTGTAAGCCTCTCTGAGCATGTGTCTTTCCCTCGGCAAGCCACCTTGCCACCCCTGGGGTTGAAATATTCCACCTGCGGCTGGACACCCCAGTGATACTCCATATGCAGCCCCTCCGGGTCATATGTGTATTCCAAGTCCCCCCCTTCGGGCTGGGCATGATTGCATATTTCCACTGAGATATGCTTCCCAGTGTACCTTGGTATTCCTGTGTTAAGTAGGAGTCCTTCGTCCGTGCCAGTCTCACGACAGTGAGCTCAGACTTACGCAGGGCACTGGAAGACAGTCGAGAGGTGGCGTGATTACACTGGGAACCCCATTCGTCATCATCCGACGTAACTCGGAGTGACTACGAAAGGAAACGTCTCGGGTTACGTATGTAACCCTCGTTCCCTGAGTATGGAACGGAGACGTTACGTCTCCCTGCCACTTCCGCTGTACCGCTGGAACGCCTGAGTTCAGTCTCGGCTCCTCAGCGAAGACATATCTGCGTGTTGCCAGTGTACTTCCTTATATACCCCCGGCGTGGGGCGGAGATACGCTATGCAAATTCCGCAGACCCATGGCATTTCATTGCCATTGGCTCGTTTTATATACTCGAAGGTGAGAGGCTTTCTAAGCGAAACCCCATTCGTCGTCATCCGACATAACGTCTCCGTTCCCTACTCAGGGAACGAGGGTTACATACGTAACCGAGACGTTTCGTAGTACAGAGCCCCTAAGGCACATAGTGGTTAAAAATAAATAAAAAATTAGATGGGAGAAAATATAATCAAAATAATAATCAAAAATAAAATGATTCCCCCGATAAACTTTGCATTCACTCGCAAATCTTTTGAGAAACGCAATGTTTTTGGGGGGAACCCAAAAGTTTTTGCGAGGGGACACAAAGGTTTTGGGAGCGAATGTAAAGTTTCTCTGGGGAACGCAAACGTTTTTGCAAATGAACACAAAGGTGTTCATAGGTGAACGTACATGTCATATTTTTTTTCTTCACAATCTTATATTTTTAGGGGCAACGTAGATCACTCAAGTGATGCTGTGCAAACACAAGCACGAAGCACCGCAAAGAAGTCTCTCATGAGAACACACATTTCATGAGAGAACACAACAGGTTTAGCAAGAGAACAGAAAAGTTTTGCGAGCAAACTCAAAAGCTTTGTAAAATACTTTTTCCTCCTATCCTATTTTCTTTCCACCACTATGTCCCTTTTATCAAAGTGTATTATAGTGTATAAAGTAAAGACATAGTTTGGAAGATGTTTTTTGCACTTTCTTGCAAAAAACCCCTTGCCCGTCAGGGATCACCGGTGATCCCGGATTATTGTTGTTCAAAATTCATTACTCTTTAAAACATCACACTCTTACTTGATCTGGACAAACTCAGCATTATAAGAAAGATTTAAGACTCCAGCTTCGATATTTGACCACTGTTTATGATTCAAGTGGTTTGCAGTGACATTAATTTCTTAATTTATGCCAGGAGTGCAAAATAATTAATCTGGAACGATCGTTATTTTTAATAGAAATAATCACTCACACAACATTCATTCTCGTCTTCTCCGGTTTATTTGTGTTCAAATACATAACGTTATAATATACAGCATAGGACAGGGCTATTAGTCCAATAGTGCGCATATTTGGAGAAATAAATATTAATTATCACATGTTAGTAAATTATTTCGCCATACAAAAAAACATTTCTATTCATTTTCCACTGAATTATGCGATCTGAAGAGCTCAAACAGCGAACACAGCGAGATGTGTGTCTCTTCTTCCTGATTCGCGTCAGATTTGACCTCGAATGATTATGATTAGCTGTACAGCATGTCAATCATCTCAAGTGGTTCATCGTGACCTCTTCTGTTTGACGCGTCATGTCCACACTTCCTCATTCTGGACATCCATGATAACATAGCGAAAGTGACATCTCTTCACCTGAAACTAGAAGATAATAAACGCAAGATTTAAGTATGTGTGTTTTTTGTTTGATTTCCGTGCGATTTGGGGTGTTTTTATATGAATAAAGAATAAAGGTATAGGTAAACATAGCCCATAGCTTCACATAAAATGCTAAATATAACATATTTCAAAATCATTTTTTTAATGGAAACCATAATAAACCGCGACCGGAATATGATACAAATACTCGATGGTGTTGTAAAGTGAGCTCTTAATAAAAGTGTAATATTAATCAATTTAATTGTGTCATGTATCTTGAGGCTACCTGTTGTGCTAATGCACCTGCTGCAGGAGCTTTCTATTCCATACAATAATTTTTTCAAAATAATTCGCATTTAAAGTTTCAATAATAGTTTTTTATTGTTTGTTTTCTAACAAGACTTAAGATAATAAGTGGATTATTCATGTATAGTGGGATTTACATAGCTGTCGATGACCAAGCATTATGCCAGAAGAAAGACTGTAATGGCTGAATTCAAACAAAAGAATAAGGATAAAAGAATAATGAAGGTGTGAAAGGTTAGTCGATTTAAATGAATAGAACATGAATGGGGCAGTTCTCCTCGCCAGACATTAGTCAGAGACTGTAAATGGGTGTTTAGAGGGCAATAAACTATGTGATGAGAAACTTGTAGCCTTCTAAAAAAACTTCTCTGAAATCCTCCCCTGACATGGTCTTACAATAGGCTTCATAAAATGCATAATTTTCGAGATATCATGCTTAGACTTGAAATGAAGCATGACCACAGTTGTGGCTACACTTTAGTTGTGGTTATAAGTTGCTATCCTAAATTCAAATCAGATTTTTATACATTTAATAAATATATTCTTAATATTTGTTGTTTTTGTTTTTATGTTTGAGCTTATATATCTCAATATTAATAACAGTCTGGTTAATTTTGAGTCTTGAACTATAAACTCTCAAGGGTTGGCTTTCTAAATATATGTGTATTATGTGTCTATTCAGAATGACTCATGAGCAGCAACCTTTTTATTTTGGGTATGTCATGTATGCATCACTTGCCAAAATTGGGGGTGACTGGTAAGGGGTAATATTTTTTGGGGCATTTTAAATAAATTTCAAAAAGAGACATACAGTAGCATACCTTTTAAACCAATTATTATTAATTAATCAAATTCCTTAAATGTTATTCTTAGGAAATTGTTGCTTGAATAGAAACACTTTTCTGAAGGAAATTGGATACACTAACAGTATATTCCCTTCTAGAGCTCTTCCCACACCTCATCAGACAAGTTCAACAACAACTACACCAAAACCTACTGAGGGGTAAGCCACAACCTCTTGCTGTATGGTCAGATTTTTTTATGTGGATGAAAAATGTTGAAAAAAACTCCATTATCATTATCAACTACATTATCAATATCTGCTTTAGTTTGACTGCAATTCTTAAGCAATAAGATTAGGGAGGCTGTGCTATAATGTGTAGTAGTCATATATAATATCATCATGAATAAAGAGTTGTGAGGAGTGATGCACAGTAGCATACATTCACAAGTTAAAGAGAGACCACATGTTAAAACTTATTTTTACTAAAATATTTTAATAAGCAAATTTATGGTTGCATTTTTCTGCTAGACATACGCTGACTTCAAAATAGAATACTACCACACTACTCAAACTATTTCTGCAATATCTTTATAGTGATTGGTATGCTAGTATGTTATTCTTAATTCAGCCACAGTCCCCAAAAATAACATAACTAATAAATAAAAAAAAATCTAATAATGGGGCATGATTGCATATTTCCACTGAGATATGCTTCCCAGTGTACCTTGGTATTCCTGTGTTAAGTAGGAGTCCTTCGTCCGTGCCAGTCTCACGACAGGGAGCTCAGACTTACCCAGGGCACTGGAAGACAGTCGAGAGGTGGCGTGATTACACTGGGAACCCCATTCGTCATCATCCGACGTAACTCGGAGTGACTACGAAAGGGAACGTCTCGGTTACGTATGTAACCCTCGTTCCCTGAGTATGGAACGGAGACGTTACGTCTCCCTGCCACTTCCGCTGTACCGCTGGAACGCCTGAGTTCAGTCTCGGCTCCTCAGCGAAGACATATCTGCGTGTTGCCAGCGTACTTCCTTATATACCCCCGGCGTGGGGCGGAGATACGCTATGCAAATTCCGCAGACCCATGGCATTTCATTGCCATTGGCTCGTTTTATATACTCGAAGGTGAGAGGCTTTCTAAGCGAAACCCCATTCGTCGTAATCCGACGTAACGTCTCCGTTCCCTACTCAGGGAACGAGGGTTACATACGTAACCAAGACGTTTCGTAGTACAGAGCCCCTAAGGCACATAGTGGTTAAAAAAAAAAAAAATTAGATGGGAGAAAATTTAATCAAAATAATAATCAAAAATAAAATGATTCCCCCGATAAACTTTACATTCACTCGCAAATCTTTTGAGAAACGCAATGTTTTTGGGGGGAACCCAAAAGTTTTTGCGAGGGGACACAAAGGTTTTGGGAGCGAACGTAAAGTTTCTCTGGGGAACGCAAACGTTTTTGCAAATGAACACAAAGGTGTTCATAGGTGAACGTACATGTCATTTTTTTTCTTCACAATCTTATATTTTTAGGGGCTCCGTAGATCACTCAAGTGATGCTGTGCAAACACAAGCATGAAGCACCGCAAAGAAGTCTCTCATGAGAACACACATTTCATGAGAGAACACAACAGGTTTAGCAAGAGAACAGAAAAGTTTTGCGAGCAAACTCAAAAGCTTTGTAAAATACATTGTCCTCCTATCCTATTTTCTTTCCACCACTATGTCCCTTTTATCAAAGTGTATTATAGTGTATAAAGTAAAGACATAGTTTGGAAGATGTTTTTTGCACTTTCTTGCAAAAAAACCCTTGCCCGTCAGGGATCACCGGTGGATCAACCCGGCTTCTGACTTGATTGAGAGCCTGCATAACACCATACGATGGGATTAAGGCTCCAAGAGTTCTTGACCACCACGTTTGAACACAAGTGAGTCCAGTTGCATAAACTGTTAAGACTAGTCTTACAAGTTAGTCATCCAATTTTATTCTTTAAAACTGTTAATAACTTTTTAAAGTCAGTAACATAAAAATGTATATTGATCTAATTTGACACCGAACAGTAAGACTGATTACCCCTAACTAACTTCTAGTTGATCATACTAGTTCTTAAGACACCGTCTTAACATAATGGCTATGTTTGTGCAACTGGCCCCCGGAATGCAGCCATCTTTGTTGGTAGAAGGAGCTGAATCATGTAACTGTGGCATGCAAACGTTCTTTCCAGCAAACAAGGCATTTCTTGACATATTCATCAGCTCTAAGAATATGTTGTTTCTGGGGTCTACACTTTGCGCTATGTCCATGATGGTTAGTATTAAGGCAGTCTTGATCATGTTGCTGGATGACTGAAGTTCCCGTAGGTGAGTCTTGCGTTAGTCTCTGCGTTGTGTATTTTTATTCTGTGTTGGTTGTAGTCTCTGCAGTTGGTCTAGTTGTTTTCTGGTAGTTGGGTCTTCATATGCAGGTGTGTAGGTCAGTGCATATGGTTCTCGGGTTAACCGTCAAGTGGTGTCGGCACAGAGTTTAAGAAAGAAAAAAACAAACAAACAAACAAACAAACAACTGCAACAGACCAGTATTCATTGTAAAGACTGCAAACATTAGGGTTGTGTCCTCTGTTCAATCTGAGTCTGCTAATTGTGGTTCCTTCTTTCCCTACTTCTTAATTTATGAGACACCTAAAAGGAACAGTGAGGTGAGGATGGACTATGGTTGGGAAGGGCCTATAAGGGAATCTTCACCGCAGGGTTGGCCCCCGAAAGCCTGTTGCTTCCAGTTCTTCCCTGGGCTCCTCACTGGTCCATGTGTCCTATCCTATCCCTGTAGGGGGCGGAACCACTTTGCAATGTGACACATGAGTCCATGTTTTCTTTCCCTGGCACAACACTGCAGCTGCTGTAATCAACATTACCTGATATGGTCCGTGCCACTTAGGTTCTAACGGCTTGTGTCTGAATGATTGTATCATGACCCACTGACCTGGGATGATTGTGTGTCCACCCTCTGGTGGAGTCTGCCAACATGACTCAACTCTCTCTCTAGCACTCTGTACTGCCTTTGTAAGGTGTTCACAGTAAGAGATCAGGGCATCTGAGGCAATGTGAACATCAGCATTTCTAAGGTCAATCACACCTGGCATCTGCATTGGGCGTCCTGTAATAATCTCATGAGGGCTCAGTCCTACTGATCTGTTAGGTGACGCTCTCATACTACACAGTACAGCTGGCAATGCTTCAACCCATGACACTCCTTCCTGATGCATTTTGCTTAGCCTGGTTTTGATTGTTCTGTTTGCCCTTTCAACCTGTCCTGATGCTTGTGGCCTGTAGGGGCAGTGAAGATTCCACTTAATCTTCAACATTTTAGACACTTCTTTAACTACCTGTCCTGTGAAGTGCGTACCCTGATCTGAGTCAATGCAATCTGGGAATGAAATCAGTGACAAGACATTTAGCAGTATGTGCAGCGGTAGCACGCCCTGTTGGATAAGCTTCTACCCATCTTGAGAATTTGTCTATTATTACCAAAACGTCAGTTTTTCCCTTACAATGAGGCAACGAGATGTAATCAACTTGCAGGTGACGAAATGGTCCTGGTGGAGCTGGGGTATGTGCTGCTGGTGTAATGGCTGCTGGTACATCATCATTTTTCTGACATGTAACACACCTCTTGGCTGTTTCGGTGGCTACATTTCTGAATTTTGGATTCCACCATTGATTTGAGAACCTGTGATTCATCGTTGCTGGACCACTGTGACCCAAATTGTGTATTTGTTGAGCCAAATATGGCAGCAGTGATTCGGGAGCTACATACTTCCCCCCTTTGGTCCAGCAGCCAGATGAATCTACGGTGGCTCCTTTGTCTAACCATGTCCATGCTTCATATAGAGGAACATCTTTGTACAAATCAATGATAGATTCAGGAGGCAGAATTGTCTTCTGTGCTGTACTACCTGAACACACTTGTACAGTTACATAGGAACACGCCTGTTTAGCTGCTACATCTGCAAGAGCATTACCTTTAGCTTCTGTAGTGTTAGTTGTGAGATGTGCCTTCACTTTGATCACCGCTAATTTATTTGGAAGTTTCATGGCAAACATAAGATCTTTCACTAATTCAGCATGCTAGAAACTGTCTGGTTTGCCAAATGACACCAAAATCATGAATAACCCCAAAAGCATACCTGGAATCTGTGTAGATATGTGCAACTGATCCTGAAGCTAGTGTGCATGCTCTAGTTAAAGCTACCCGTTCTGCAGCCTGAGCTGAAAAATGATCTGGAAGACGACCTGAAGCTACCACCTCAGTGGTGGACGATACTGCATAACCTGCTCGTCTGTTCCCTTCAATTACTTGAGCTGAACCATCAACAAACAACTCAAATTCTGAATTTTCTATGGGAGTTTCTGCTATTTCACTTGTCGCTGCGTATGTAAGCGTAACACAATCATGAGTCATTTCGCCTTCATCCTCTAACACAACTTCAGTCATTGCAGACATCATACATGATGAGGGGTTCGTGACTGGTGCACGCTGTAAAACAATGTTCGGGGCTGTGAGAGTAGTTAACCAATTTCCCCAACGAGAGGAAGTGACAGAAGTGACTTTTGCTTGATTCATTAGTGCGGACACTGCGTGAGGGCATTTTACATTTACCGTCTGACCTAACACCATTACTGATGAAGCCTGAAGCGCTAGATGAACTGCCTGTACTGCTCTGAGGCATGGTCCCATACCTTGAGCTACTATGTCAAGTTTACCAGAATAGTAATGAATTGGACGTAAACTGCCCCCATGATCTTGCATTAGACATGCAGTCATAAAGCCCAAGTGTTCATGAACATAAAGCACAAAGGGTCTATCAGATTGGGCAATTCCTAATGCTGGTGCTTGACATAGTGCTCTCTTCAAATCATTGAATGCTTTGAGGTGAAGTTCTTCCATACAAACAATATCTGAATCTTTACCATGGCCTTTCAACAAGTCATAGAGAGGCTGAGCAATCGAGGCATATTCTTCAATCCACGGTCTACAGTAACCTGCTGTTCCTAAAAATGAGCGTAGTGTTTTAATGGTAGTAGGCGGAGGTATGGCTTTGACTGAAGCCGTTCGATCCTGTGTAATAGATCTATTTCCTGCACCAATTGTTTGACCCAGAAATATGACTTGCTTTTTAGTAATTTGAGCTTTTGTGAAAGCTGCATTTGTGTCCTTTTTTATGCAAATAGTCCAACAATGCTACCAATTCAGTTTGATGTACCTCGTGATCTGTTGAGGCAATCAAAATATCATCGACATATTGGATCATAGTGGACTGTTTTACTGGACATTCCGGGTCACACAAATCACGTCTGACAGCCTGATGGTATATGGTCGGGGAGTTTTGAAATCCCTGAGCCAATCGGGTCCACTGATATTGTTCATGGTCAACTGTGAAAGCTAACCATGGCTGGCTGTCAGAGTGCAATGGTACAGAAAAGAATCCATTAGACATATCAATTATTTTATCAATGTTTTTATTGGCTACACTGTAGTCTATGGTGAGTCTCCATGTCCCATTGGATTTCTTGATGGGCCATATGGGTGAGTTACAGGGACTGTTGGTTTTAACTAGCACTCCTTGCGTCAGCAACTTTTCTACAATAGGTTTGATTCCCTGTATGGCTTCCTTACTGATCAGATACTGTTTGGTAACCGGAGGTGGAGTTCCTGTCAGTTTGACTGGTTCTACACCTGTCAATAAACCACAATCATCCTTGTCATTAGCCCAAATTGGATGATTCAGTAAGAAAGCATACTCTGGAGGGATTGCATTATTGGTAGAAACGTGTGCTGAGGAAATTTTAATGCTAGCAGATTCTGAGGACATGTCTAAAGTTAGATGTACTTGTCTCAGGAGATCCATGCCTAAAATTGCACCTGTATTCAATGGAGCACATAGCAATTTTGTCATCAGAGTTTTCGGGCCAAATTGTACCTCTATGGGCGGGGTTTCATACAAAACAGAATCTTTACCTATTACGCCAGTTAAAGAAAGTTTGGTTTTCTTGTACGGGATGTCTAAACCTTTAGGCAATTTTGTAGGAATTATTGTAATCTCTGCACCTGTATCAAGCAAAACATCAATCTCTTTCTCTTTTATGCTACCTTTCACAAAAATTATTTTGTCATTATGATGGATTACAGGGGAAAGGTAGCTACTCACAGCCCCAACAATTAGTTTTTTTCCTGTTCTTTTTGTGCTCTTAGAAGAGCCTGAGCGAGCTGTCCTAAAGTTTCAGTGGACATTGGCGGAACTACGTCCGGGTTGTAGGCAGGCTGAGAAGGAACAGAATTATGCATTCTATTTCTTTTATTATCTTGTAACTTCTTCCTACACTCTTTCTCCCAATGCCCTAATTTTCCACAGTAGTGGCATGTACTTTCTTTTTTAGTCCATCTATTGTCTTGTTTCGTTGGGTTAAATGTAGCTGCTGCTATTCTCACTTGGGTTTTAACATCAGCATCTCTTTCCCATGTAGCTAACCTGTCTAGGTTACTTCTGAGAGTTCCGTTAGCCCACGTAACATGTAGGAATGGCAAGGCTGATCTGTACTCAGCTATAAGACCATCTGCCCAAATTCGGATTAGAGCTCCTCTATCATCTAGTACACTTTCAGAATCCTCCACTATTCCACTGTACGTTGCAGCTGCCTGAGAACATCTTTCAGTGTATTCACTTATAGTCTCTCCTTTCTTTTGTACATATCTAGTAACTTTCGACCAATCTATTTTAGGTCCTAAGAGATTATTTAGGATTTTCAAAACACCTTCTCTCAAATCGCCTTTACTGGCATGTTGCAGTTCAGAAGTAACAGCAGACTCAAAATTGTTGAATTCAGATTTAGTTAGAATTTGTGACATCAGCTGTGTAACTTCTGGCAACAACATGTCGTAAAGACGCATTTTACTGATCAATGCTCTTCTAAATTCAGAAAAAATTTGTGCGTGCTGAGGGTAAACTCTGGGATAGTCTCTCGATATTTTTGGGTCCTAGCGCTTTAGCAACAGTTTGTATTTGGACAACAGAAGAGTTGAGAGGAACACTTTCAGTTCCCTCAATTCCCTGAGACCTCCTCCTAGCGCCACATACCTTTACTGAATCTACAGGCTCATCAGTTACTGATTGGATCGCTACATCTGTTTCAAAGAAAGCTTGTAAGTCAGGGTAAATGTTATCTGGCTGACTAACTTCTACATCAGTTTTTTCTATAGCTTTGTTGCGGCTCAATTTCTTAGTCAACGAAGATATTCTAGCACGTAGCTCATTGATCTGTTTCTCTAGCTCTGAGTTGCGCTTAGACTGTTCTGTAGCTTTTGCTAAAACAAATTCTCTGTGACAACAAATGATGTCCTTCATATTGTTTTTGCAGATGCTTGCTCCAAGCACCTTTTTACACTCATCTACTGACCAAGTTTTGTCTGGGTGAATTTCATATTTCTGAGTTAGTTCCTGTCTAACTTTTTCAGTGACTATTAGGTCCATTTGTTCTCGTAACATTTTTTTGAGTTCACTTTCTAACCACAAAGGAGTTGCACGACCATCTTTTTCAGTAGTGGGGATCAGTCTAGCATTTTTCCTAAACATTTTTGTGAGTTTTCTTTGTTACCACACAATCAAAAACACTAAAACTTCTCTCTAGTGTCTACACAGAGGGTACACTTGTTAACACATCAGCTATTGTTAACTCTCCAAATGACCAACACTTCACACTTAACTTCCCTGCCTGCAAGAACAGAGGATAAACAGAAATAACTAGCACGTAAAGCTAATTCTTCTCTGCCTAAAGCAAAGGATAAACACTTCCCTGGCAAAGCAGAGGATAAACAATATTAACATGTAATGTTAATCTTCCCTGCCTGAACAACAGAGGATAAATTTCATCTCTAAAATATTTTTTTTTAGAGGATAACTTAATTAACAAAACCCTGCAGCTGTCTGTTAACTCTTCTCTGAACGGCGCAGAGGATAAAACACATATACTGGTCTGTAGCGGTTCTTTGAATGGAGTGAAACTCACCGAATCGTTGGTTGTACAGAAAAATTTAGTCTGGAACTCAGTCAGAAAAGTTCATTCTTTGTTGAGATCTTTGAGCTTGAAGTTTTCAAGGTTCCGTCTGGAAAGTTCATTCTTTGTTGAGATCTTTGTTGGGCTTGAAGTTTCAATCTTCAGATCTGGAAAAGTTCGTTTTTTGTTTCTTGAAGTTTCAAGGTTCCATCTGGAAAGTTCATTCTTTGTTGAGTTTCAGTTTCTCCATCCGGGTTCACGGCACCAAGTTGTTGTGAACTTAGACTCGAAGACCAGGAGACTTGGTTGTTTCTTCAGCAGGATTCTTTATTGAGAACACGAGCTGTCGGTAGCTGCAGTCACCAAGTCTGACGTGAATGTTCTCTTACAGTTTATATACAGCGGGTGAAATAAGTATTGAACACGTCACCATTTTTCTCAGTAAATATATTTCCAAAGGTGCTATTGACATGAAATTTTCACCAGATGTTGATAACAACCCAAGGAATCCGTAGAAACAAAAATAAGTTCAGAAATTAAGTTATGTGTAATAATGTGAAATGACACAGGGAAAAAGTATTGAACACATGAAGAAAGGGAGGTGCAAAAAGGCATTGAAAGCCAAGACAACTGCTGAAAACTTACAGTAATTAAAAAGCAATCCAGCCCCTTGTCCGTGCAAATTAATAACAGCTGGTTCAGTCCCAACGGATGGCCTACGAAAAGGTCTCATTGCCAAGGTGTCACACAAGACACATCTCATGATGGGTAAAAGCAAAGAGCTGTCTCAAGACCTTGGCAACCTAATTGTTGCAAAACATAATGATGGCATTGGTTATAGGCGCCATTCTAAGCTTCTAAATTTTCCAGTGAGCACTTTTGGGGCCATAATACGGAAGTGGAAAGACAATCATTTCACCATAAATTTGCCTCGACCAGGTGCTCCTCGCAAGATTTCTGATAGAGGAGTGAAAAGAATAATCAGAAGAGTTGTCCAAGAGCCAACACCAAGGTGTAATGGCGTTTTTAGGGTAATGTGCAATGCCATTTCTCCTCCAAACATGGTGTGTATTATGGCATCCAAACAGTTCAATTTTGCTCTCATGTGACCACACTAAATTCTCCCAGTATTTCACTGGCTTTTCCAAATGTTGTGCAGCAAACTTTAAACGAGCTTCAACATGCTTTTTTTCTTCAGTAATGGAGTCTTGTGTGGTGAGCGTGCATACAGGCCATGAAAGGTGAAGTGCATTACTTACTGTTTTCTTTGAGACAACAGTACCTGCTATCTGCAGGTCTTTTTGAAGCTCTCCACAAGTGATCCTTGGCTCTTGGACAACTCTTCTGATTATTCTTTTCACTCCTCTATCAGAAATCTTGCGAGGAACACTGGTCGAGGCAAATTTGTGTTGAAATGATTGTCTTTCCACTTCCGTATTATGGCCCCAACAGCGCTCACTGGAACATTCAGAAGCTTAGAATGGCGCCTATAACCAATGCCATCATTATGTGTTGGAACAATTAGGTTGCGAAGGTCTTGAGACAGCTCTTCGCTTTTACCCATCATGAGATGTGTCTTGTGTGACACCTTGGCAATGAGACCATGTAGGCCATCCGTTGGGACTGAACCAGCTGTTAATTTGCACGGACAGGGGGCTGGATTGCTTTTTAATTACTAATAGTTTTAAGCTGTTGTCTTGGCTTTTCATGCCTTTTTGCACCTCCCTTTCTTCATGTGTTCAATACTTTTTCCCTGTGTCATTTCACATTATTACATATAACTTAATTTCTGAACTTATTTTTTTTTGGTTTCGTTGTATGTACGGATTCCTTGGGTTGTTATCAACATCTGGTGAAAATTTCATGTCAATAGCACCTTTGGAAATATATTTACTGAGAAAAATGGTGACGTGTTCAATACTTATTTCCCCCGCTGTACATTTAGGGGCAGGAACCGAAAAAGACAGGTTTAGGAACTGGTTCTAGACTGAGAGCATTGAACACCCTAATCCACTCAGCATATCTATTCAAACGCTGAGACCCGAGTACAGGACTGGCTGGACTTTCTTGCTAAAACACAAACTCCACGAGTTTCAGTAAAACAGGACTGACCAGAGTCTTTTGCTAGAAAACTCTGATAATCATAATTTATACCTAACCTTAACATGCTAAATTCAATGTAAACCTAAATTAAACATTTTAATAAATTTGCAATCCCACAATACGACAGGGCTATTAGTCCAATAGTGCGCATATTTGGAGAAATAAATATTAATTATCACATGTTAGTAAATTATTTCGCCATACAGAAAAACATTTCTATTCATTTTCCACTGAATTATGCGATCTGAAGAGCTCAAACAGCGAACACAGCGAGATGTGTGTCTCTTCTTCCTGATTCGCATCAGATTTGACCTCGAATGATTATGATTAGCTGTACAGCATGTGCATGTTCATCGTGACCTCTTCTGTATGACGCGTCATGTCCACACTTCCTCATTCTGGACATCCATGATAACATAGCGAAAGTGACATCTCTTCACCTGAAACTAGAAGATAATAAACGCAAGATTTAAGTATGTGTGTTTTTTGTTCGATTTCCGTGCGATTCGGGGTGTTTTTATATGAATAAAGAATAAAGGTATAGGTAAACATAGCCCATAGCTTCACATAAAATGCTAAATATAACATATTTCAAAATCGTTTTTTTAATGGAAACCATAATAAACCACGACCGGAATATGATACAAATACTCGATGGTGTTTTAAAGTGAGCTCTTAATAAAAGTGTAATATTAATAAATTAAATTGTGTCATGTAGCTTGAGGCTACCTGTTGTGCTAATGCACCTGCTGCAGGAGCTTTCTATTCCATACAATCATTTTTTCAAAATAATTCGCATTTAAAGTTTCAATAATAGTTTTTTATTGTTTGTTTTCTAACAAGACTTAAGATAATAAGTGGATTATTCATGTATAGTGGGATTTACATAGCTGTCGATGGCCAAGCATTATGCCAGAAGAAAGGCTGTAATGGCTGAATTCAAACAAAAGAATAAGGATAAAAGAATAATGAAGGTGTGAAAGGTTAGTCGATTTAAATGAATAGAATATGAATGGGGCAGTTCTCCTCGCCAGACATTAGTCAGAGACTGTAAATGGGTGTTTAGAGGGCAATAAACTATGTGATGAGAAACTTGTAGCCTTCTAAAAAAACTTATCTGAAATCCTCCCCTGACATGGTCTTACAATAGGCTTCATAAAATGCATAATTTTCGAGATATCATCCTCAGACTTGAAATGAAGCATGACCACAATTGTGGCTATACTTTAGTTGTGGTTATAAGTTGCTATCCTAAATTCAAATCAGATTTTTATACATTTAATAAATATATTCGTAATATTTGTTGTTTTTGTTTTATGTTTGAGCTTATATATCTCAATATTAATAACAGTTTGGTTAATTTTGAGTCTTGAACTATAAACTCTCAAGGGTTGGCTTTCTAAATATGTGTGTATTATGTGTCTATTCACAATGACTTATGAGCAGCAACCTTTTTATTTTGGGTATGTCATGTATGCATCACTTGCCAAAATTGGGGGTGACTGGTAAGGGGTAATATTTTTGGGGGCATTTTAAATAAATTTCAAAAAGAGACATACAGTAGCATACCTTTTAAAACAATTATTATTAATTAATCAAATTCATTAAATGTTATTCTTAGGAAATTGTTGCTTGAATAGAAACACTTTTCTGAAGGAAATTGGATACACTAACAGTATGTTCCCTTCTAGAGCTCTTGCCACACCTCATCAGACAAGTTCAACAACAACTACACCAAAACCTACTGAGGGGTAAGCCACAACCTCTTGCTGTATGGTCAGATTTTTGATGTGGATGGAAAATGTTGAAAAAAACCTCCATTATCATTATCAACTACATTATCAATATCTGCTTTAGTTTGACTGCAATTCTTAAGCAATAAGTTTAGGGAGGCTGTGCTATAATGTGTAGTAGTCATATATAATATCATCATGAATAAAGAGTTGTGAGGAGTGATGCACAGTAGCATACATTCACAAGTTAAAGAGAGACCACATGTTAAAACTTATTTTTACTAAAATATTTTAATAAGCAAATTTATGGTTGCATTATTCTGCTAGACATACGCTGAATTCAAAATAGCATACTACCACACTACTCTCACTATTTCTGCAATATCTTTATAGTGATTGGTATGCTAGTATGTTATTCTTAATTCAGCCACAGTCCCCAAAAATAACATAACTAATAAATAAAAAAATAAAAAAATCTGCTAATAATGGGGCATGATTGCATATTTCCATTGAGATATGCTTCCCAGTGTACCTTGGTATTCCTGTGTTAAGTAGGAGTCCTTTGTCCGTGCCAGTCTCATGACAGGGAGCTCAGACTTACCCAGGGCACTGGAAGACAGTCGAGAGGTGGCGTGATTACACTGGGAACCCCATTCGTCATCATCCGACGTAACTCGGAGTGACTACGAAAGGGAACGTCTCGGTTACGTATGCAACCCTCGTTCCCTGAGTATGGAACGGAGACGTTACGTCTCCCTGCCACTTCTGCTGTACCGCTGGAACGCCTGAGTTCAGTCTCGGCTCCTCAGCGAAGACATATCTGCGTGTTGCCAGCGTACTTCCTTATATACCCCCGGCGTGGGGCGGAGATACGCTATGCAAATTCCGCAGACCCATGGCATTTCATTGCCATTGGCTCGTTTTATATACTCGAAGGTGAGAGGCTTTCTAAGCGAAACCCCATTCGTCGTCATCCGACGTAACGTCTCCGTTCCCTACTCAGGGAACGAGGGTTACATACGTAACCAAGACGTTTCGTAGTACAGAGCCCCTAAGGCACATAGTGGTTGAAAAAATATATATAATTAGATGGGAGAAAATATAATCAAAATAATAATCAAAAATAAAATGATTCCCCCGATAAACTTTGCATTCACTCGCAAATCTTTTGAGAAACGCAATGTTTTTGGGGGGAACCCAAAAGTTTTTGCGAGGGGACACAAAGGTTTTGGGAGCGAACGTAAAGTTTCTCTGGGGAACGCAAACGTTTTTGCAAATGAACACAAAGGTGTTCATAGGTGAACGTACATGTCATATTTTTTTTCTTCACAATCTTATATTTTTAGGGGCAACGTAGATCACTCAAGTGATGCTGTGCAAACACAAGCACAAAGCACCGCAAAGAAGTCTCTCATGAGAACACACATTTCATGAGAGAACACAACAGGTTTAGCAAGAGAACAGAAAAGTTTTGCGAGCAAACTCAAAATCTTTGTAAAATACTTTTTCCTCCTATCCTATTTTCTTTCCACCACTATGTCTCTTTTATCAAAGTGTATTATAGTGTATAAAGTAAAGACATAGTTTGGAAGATGTTTTTTGCACTTTCTTGCAAAAAAAACCCTTGCTCGTCAGGGATCACCGGTGATCCCGCATTATTGTTGTTCAAAATTCATTACTCTTTAAAACATCACACTCTTACTTGATCTGGACAAACTCAGCATTATAAGAAAGATTTAAGACTCCAGCTTCGATATTTGACCACTGTTTATGATTCAAGTGGTTTGCAGTGACATTAATTTCTTAATTTATGCCAGGAGTGCAAAATAATTCATCTGTAACGATCGTTATTTTTAATAGAAATAATCACTCACACAACATTCATTCTCGTCTTCTCTGGTTTATTTGTGTTCAAATACATAACGTTATAATATACAGCATACGACAGGGCTATTAGTCCAATAGTGCGCATATTTGGAGAAATAAATATTAATTATCACATGTTAGTAAATTATTTCGCCATACAGAAAAACATTTCTATTCATTTTCCACTGAATTATGCGATCTGAAGAGCTCAAACAGCGAACACAGCGAGATGTGTGTCTCTTCTTCCTGATTCGCATCAGATTTGACCTCGAATGATTATGATTAGCTGTACAGCATGTCAATCATCTCAAGTGGTTCATCGTGACCTCTTCTGTTTGACGCGTCATGTCCACACTTCCTCATTCTGGACATCCATGATAACATAGCGAAAGTGACATCTCTTCACCTGAAACTAGAAGATAATAAACGCAAGATTTAAGTATGTGTGTTTTTTGTTTGATTTCCGTGCGATTTGGGGTGTTTTTATATGAATAAAGAATAAAGGTATAGGTAAACATAGCCCATAGCTTCACATAAAATGCTAAATATAACATATTTCAAAATCGTTTTTTTAATGGAAACCATAATAAACCGCGACCGGAATATGATACAAATACTCGATGGTGTTTTAAAGTGAGCTCTTAATAAAAGTGTAATATTAATAAATTAAATTGTGTCATGTAGCTTGAGGCTACCTGTTGTGCTAATGCACCTGCTGCAGGAGCTTTCTATTCCATACAATAATTTTTTTTTTAAATAATTCGCATTTAAAGTTTCAATAATAGTTTTTTATTGTTTGTTTTCTAACAAGACTTAAGATAATAAGTGGATTATTCATGTATAGTGGGATTTACATAGCTGTCGATGGCCAAGCATTATGCCAGAAGAAAGGCTGTAATGGCTGAATTCAAACAAAAGAATAAGGATAAAAGAATAATGAAGGTGTGAAAGGTTAGTCGATTTAAATGAATAGAACATGAATGGGGCAGTTCTCCTCGCCAGACATTAGTCAGAGACTGTAAATGGGTGTTTAGAGGGCAATAAACTATGTGATGAGAAACTTGTAGCCTTCTAAAAAAACTTATCTGAAATCCTCCCCTGACATGGTCTTACAATAGGCTTCATAAAATGCATAATTTTAGAGATATCATCCTCAGACTTGAAATGAAGCATGACCACAGTTGTGGCTACACTTTAGTTGTGGTTATAAGTTGCTATCCTAAATTCAAATCAGATTTTTATACATTTAATAAATATATTCTTAATATTTGTTGTTTTTGTTTTTATGTTTGAGCTTATATATCTCAATATTAATAACAGTTTGGTTAATTTTGAGTCTTGAACTATAAACTCTCAAGGGTTGGCTTTCTAAATATGTGTATTATGTGTCTATTCAGAATGACTCATGAGCAGCAACCTTTTTATTTTGTGTATGTCATGTATGCATCACTTGCCAAAATTGGGGGTGACTGGTAAGGGGTAATTTTTTTGGGGGCATTTTAAATAAATTTCAAAAAGAGACATACAGTAGCATACCTTTTAAACCAATTATTATTAATTAATCAAATTCATTAACTGTTATTCTTAGGAAATTGTTGCTTGAATAGAAACACTTTTCTGAAGGAAATTGGATACACTAACAGTATATTCCCTTCTAGAGCTCTTCCCACACCTCATCAGACAAGTTCAACAACAACTACACCAAAACCTACTGAGGGGTAAGCCACAACCTCTTGCTGTATGGTCAGATTTGTTATGTGGATGGAAAATGTTGAAAAAAAAACTTCATTATCATTATCAACTATTATCAATATCTGCTTTAGTTTGACTTGAATTCTTAAGCAATAAGAATTGGGAGGCTGTGCTATAATGTGTAGTATACCCCACTACCACACTTCTCTCACTTTTTCTGCAATATCTTTATAGTGATTGGTATGCTAGTATGTTATTCTTAATTCAGCCACAGTCCCCAAAAATAACATAACTAATAAATAAATAAAAAAAAAAAAATCTGCTAATAATGGTGATATAGTGAATAAGTGTTTTGCATCATAGTTGCTGCTGCAGTATTGTAGATTTCAGCACACTGCTTTGAACCCAGGACCATTTTATAATGATACATTTATTAAAATGAAACCGTTGCATGAACACTCCAAAAATGTGATGAAATTAATGTTTTCCATTTAGGGGCCATTGTGTAGGCAGAGTTTTCAATTTATCGTATTTATCATCACATCTGTATTTCTCTCTACTTTTAGTGAATGTCTGGACATATTTTGCAACTCCAGTGCCAAGACTGTTTCTTCTATGATCCTTTTGGTGTTTTGCTTCATTTTCCTGGTGAATTAAACATGAGAAGCCACTATTAATCACTACCCAGTGTCTGACTACACAAGAGTTATAGTCATTGTCAGAGCACTGCATCTATCTTCAGCCTTCTGAGTATGATTCCATTAAATCCATCCATCCATTTTCTGAGGCACTTGTCCTTTTCAGGATTGCATGGCCTATCCCTTTAAAGCTCATCCCAGCATCTCAGGTCATAAGTAGAGAAAAACACTGGATGGATGGCTAGTCCATCACAGGGCTAACACACGCATTCACTCTTTCACCCATGCCTTTGGACAATTTATAGTCTCCCATTCACGAATGCTAGAGGTCTTGTGGAGAAAACCTGAACACCCAGAGGAAACCCATGCTAAGATGGAAAGAATATGTTCCTGTGCTTGAAACCAATGAATGTGCATTTAATTAAGCTTTTTACACAGATTGTATCTATATTCACTTGCCTGTGATAAAGCAATCAACATGTTAATCTTAACTCTATATCCAGTGATTACAAGTGTATATCTGTTTCATGTTTCACAATCTCTTTAAAGTTTTGATTAAAATTTTGCAATATCTGAGACTGTCCTTCCTTCCTGAAACATTCTGGTGACATCTACATATCTAGTGACAAAACAACTCCTGCTGTAATACGTTACAGAAAATCAAGAAAATTAGTTGGGCAGCACAATGATTTCGCTGAGAACAGCAACAGCATTTTCATGACAGAGTTTACATGCTGTGTTCTTTATTGAAGAATAACCTTATTAAGCCTACTCAAATCTAAGTTTTGAGGCATTTGCAGGTGGCACATGCCACTTGAAGTTACAGCACAATAGTGATGTGACAACTGACAATAGAGTTTAGAAGCTTGTGTCAAAAAAGTATTGGAGACAAAAAATTGGGTTCACTCTTGTGATGTGATTCTACTGTGCAAGACTTTAAATGTATGTATTGATGTATCTTGTTGTAAATCTAAAATGAGACATAAATGGGAAAACACAATGATATTCTAGATATGAATAAAGGGGTTATGAACTAGATTATTTTACAAACCCAAATCAGAAAAAGTTGGGACACTGTACAAATTGTGACTAAAAACAGAATGCAATGATGTGGAAGTTTCAAATTTCAATATTTTATTCAAAATACAACATAGATGACATATCAACTGTTTAAACTGAGAAAATGTATCATTTTAAGGGAAAAATAAGTTGATTTTAAATTTCATGGCATCAACACATCTCAAAAAAGTTGGGACAAGGCCATGTTTACCTCTGTGTGGCATCCTTTCTTCTTTTTATAACAGTCTGCAAACGTCTGGGGACTGAGGGGACAAGTTGCTCAAGTTTAGGAATAGGAATGTTGTCCCATTCTTGTCTAATACAGGCTTCTAGTTGCTCAACTATGATGCAAATCATAACTCTTTATGATGCACCAAATGTTTTCTGGACTTGTTTTCTTTTCTGGATCTGGACTGCAGGCTGGCCATTTCAGTACCCGGATCCTTCTACACAGCCATGATATTGTAATTGATGCAGTATATGGTCTGGCATTGTCATGTTGGAAAATGCAAGGTCTTCCCTGAAAGAGATGACGTCTGGATGGGAGCATATGTTGTTCTAGAACTTGGATATACCTTTCAGCATTGATGGTGCCTTTCCAGATGTGTAAGCTGCCCATGCCACACGCACTCATACAACCCCATCCCATCAGAGATGCAGGCTTCTGAACTGAGCGCTGATAACAACTTGGGTTGTCCTTGCCCTCTTTAGTCTGGATGACATGGCGTCCCAGTTTTCCAAAAAGAACTTCAAATTTTGATTCGTCTGACCACAGAACAGTTTTCCACTTTTTTAATGAGCCTTGGCCCAGAGAAAACGCCTGCGCTTCTAGATCCTGTTTAGATATGGCTTCTTTTTTGACCTATAGAGTTTTAGCTAGCAACGGCGAATGGCACGGTGGATTGTGTTCTTGACTTCTGAGAGACACTGCCACTCTGAGAGGCTCTTTTTATACCCAATCATGTTGCCAATTGACCTAATAAGTTGCAAATTGGTCCTCCAGTGGTTCCTTATATGTACATTTAACTTTTCCGCCCTCTTATTGCTACCTGTCCCAACTTTTTTGGAATGTGTAGCTCTCATGAAATCCAAAATGAGCCAATATTTGGCATAACATTTCAAAATGTCTCACTTTCAACATTTGATATGTTATCTTTATTCTATTGTGAATAAAATATAAATTTATGAGATTTGTAAATTATTCCATTCCTTTTTTACTCACAATTTGTACAGTGTCCCAACTTTTTCTGATTTGGGGTTGTAAATAAACCACCGATTTGAGCTTTAAACAACTACATTCGCGCCAGAAAAAACTTAAAACTACAGTTCGTGACAAAATAACAGCAGTATTTTTAAATTATGCGGGTTTTCTCCCTATTGGTGCGAGATGCATTCTGGGATAACTGGCTGTCTCAAGTCCACACAAGTCACCTCTCGATGCATCCTCGATAAAAGGAGCAGATCAAGAATACATCCGGGGACTTGAACTGGACTTGGCTAGATGTGAACATTGAATTGGAACAGTACTTGGGCAGCGACTGATGACGTTTCACAAGTACACAAGAACACATATTGAGAAACGGCTCTGCACATATTGTGTGTCTCCCTATCAAACACACCTGATCAACTCATCAGCTCATCAGTAGAGACTCCAAGACCTGAAATGATTGTGTCAGATTAGAGACATTGTTGGGGAACCACTGATCTAGAGTTTCATGACTGAACTCGATATATATTTTTAACTGTGTGTATTTGTGTGTAAATGTGTGTGTCAGTATATTTAATGTTACTGAGCTTCGGCCATTTAAAGCCGTTCTTTAACCCTGTCAGTAAAGCTCTTTGACTCTGATGAGTCTGAGGTGAGTCTGTATCTCGTCCTGATCTCTCTTCGGTCTCGTCCTGAGCTCACAGTCTACAGCAGCTTTTGCATTCAGAGGGTGTTTTATATGATCAGCACATGCTTCACTCTGCATGTGTTTATAGCTCTATGAACTGAACATGACATGATCAAGAGCTCTTCTTCATCAACCAACAAACATGACTTTCAGCATCATCTTCCTCTTGACTCTGGCAGTGTTTAGTTCAGGTTTGAATAATGATTTATGATTGTATTTTCAAACACTAATAACACTATATCATTACAATCAACATCACTCGTGTGTTTATGAAGAGAATGAGTCAGTGTTTCAATATGATCATGTTTTAGGTGTAATATATGATCCTGTCAATCAAACTGAACAGACTGCATTCAGTCACTTCTGCTGTCTGGACGTGATGATTTCCATTTGAGACACAGAAACTTTTACATTCTTACACAATTACTGTCAGAACGACTGATTCATGATCTTTTTTTATGATCTTTTTATATTATAATGTTTTTAATCTCCTATAAATGATCAGTTTGTCAAAAGTTTTTGAAAAGCACCTGCATCTTCATCTGTTAGTTGAATGATGTTGTCAGACACAAAGTGAACTTGTTGAGAAGCTTTATTGAATGTTGCAGCAAACACAGCAGATTGAAAGATCACACACACACACACACACACACACACACACACTTTCAGTATTGAGTTGTAAATCACTCCAGCTGCAGCACTAGACTCGTGTGAATCCTGCCTGACACAGGACACTCAGATACGGCTCATCTTCAGGAGAGAAACATCAGCACTCAGAGCTCTTGTGGAACGAGACCTCATGAGGAGCTCCATCATGTGTTACTCTGCAGACGTACAGCTCTCCCTCTTCCCAGCGTGCTTTGCTGAGGGTCAGGACGCTACTGCGGCTGTAGCGGCCGTCCTGCTGGCTCTCTGCGCTGGTCAGAACCCCCTCGGTGACCTCTGACCCGTCCAGTGTCCAGCTCACCAGCGCCCCCTGTGGAGAGTAAGAGCTGAGCAGGCAGAGCAGTGCGGCTGAGTCTCCAGAGATCTGCAGAGAAGAGGGCGGCAGCAGAGACACTGAGGGCTTCACTGTGGGACCAGCTGCAGGAGACAAACACAACACATTCACACACACACACACACACAACACACTGCACTGCACATTCACAGCATAGGAATAATGCTGCTCTAGTTTTAGATTAAATCATTATAAAACAATATCAGTAACACTTTATTTAAAGCTTTCATACATATTGCATTATAAAAGTATTTTAATGCATTAATTATGCACTGCTATATACATTAAAATGCATGTATGATCTCATCAATAAGTGTAACAGCAGTTATAACACATATTATCTATTCATTGATCCACCTTTATGAAGAACAACCATTTTGAGATGAAACAATGAAATAGCAAATATTATAATGCATTTTAGATTTGGTTACAATTATTTATAATAAGATATAAGGCATTGTAACACATTATGAAACACTTTATAATGCATTAAAGGCTTTAAGTAAAGTTTCAACACAATATGTAATAATAATTATAATTAATACATTTTGTTCTTGTTTTAAATTGTATGTTTAGGAATATTATAAGAATTAAATAGACAGACTTACTGAACACTAATTATAACTGCAGTTATAACACATTATAATATTATCTATTCATTGTTACACCTCCAAAAAATTATAATACACCAAAACTCATGACAAACAACCAATTTTAGACGTAACAAAGGAATTTGTAAATATTATTAAACATTTTAACTTTGGTTACAGTTATTTATGAAAACATACATATATATAACATATGTTATTGATACCTTTAACTTTTAGCATTTTAACTTTTAACTTGGTTACAATAATTTATTAAAGGATATATATGGCATTAAAATCTACATTATGAATACATTTATATGCATTATACATAAACGCTTTAAGTAAAGTGTCGCCACAATATCTAATAATCATAATTATTAAAAATTGTTGTTCTTGTTTCAACTGTAAAACACTTTCTGAAATCTAAATTGTATTTTTTATTAAATATGTAATTAAAAAGACTTACATTTGATCACCAGTTTAGTTCCTCCACCGAATGTGTACCACAGTGATACAATCTAATGAAACGCTCGTACAAAAACCTCTATTCCACTCGAGTGAACACACACTCCAGCAGAGAGAGAGAAACAACACTTCAACACACTGATATTAGAAGATCCTCAGCTCTTCTCAACACTCACTCATTCAGATTTGACTAAATGCTTTCTGATATAACACTGTTTAAAGAAATATATTTGATGAGCTGTGACCTCTGAGGTGACCTTTGACCTCTTTGATCATGGATGATGTTGTGGAGTTTCTCATAATGATGCTTCTGTTCTTCATATGCAGATCAATCATCATGATTCACAGAAAAACCTGCAGCTTCAGACTTCAATCTTCAGTGAAAATCTCATCAAATAATGAGTTTATTGAATATTAGAGCCAAAGTCAATAGAAAGTGTCAACAATGAAAATATTTTGCATGTTCTACACAGTCAAGCATGTTTTCATATTCAAGGTCTGTTCTAAAAGTATCTGGACTGGTTATGAATCTCCACACAAGATCATGAAACGTGAACAAGCTCTAATATGTCTCCATCTTTAACAGCCTGTTTCTTCTCCATTTGATGATTTCAGACACACATGAGGCTTCATGATAGATGGAGTGACACCATGAACTCTGATTAGAGATTCACAATCAGTCCTGATACTTTCTGAACAGACTCATGATTCATGATCTTACTTTAGTGATGGCGGTTCATCTAGTGGAAGTGTAGCAGTGATGATGGTCACATGACTGAATATGGACACAGAGATGGACGTTCATCTGCACATCCTCAGTGTCTCAGGAGTCACAATAAAAATACAAAATAAAGTCATGATTCTGTAACTCTAGTGTATATTAGTTTGTTCTCAGCACAAGCTGTTGTAAATCCTGCCCACTTCTTTGCATTGTCAGCACATGCTTCAGTGCTCTGAGAGTGTTTATAGTGCTGTGAGTTTAACACTTCATGACTGAGAGCAGAACAGAACACAATCTTCATCATCACACAAGACTAAACTACAGCAATGAACACAATCAACATCTTCATCTGGACCATTGCACTGTTTATTCAAGGTTTGTGTAATACAGTTTTTATAATGATTATTAGTTCTTTTAAAATTTAAAATATTTAAATTATTTTTTTCCTTTTTTCTTTCAGAGTGTAGAGGACAGATCACTGTAACTCAGAGTCCATCAATACCAGCAGTTCAACCAGGAGAAGAAGTCAGAATAAACTGTAAAACCAGCAGTGATGTGTATGAGTATGGTGGTAATCATCGTTTAGCCTGGTACTCACAGAAACCTGGAGAAGCTCCTAAACTCCTCATATATGAAGCAACAACCCGTTATACTGGAACTCCATCTAGATTCAGTGGCAGTGGATCTGGCAGTGATTTTACTCTGACCATCAGTGGAGTCCAGACTGAAGATACAGGAGATTATTACTGTCAGAGTTTACACTATCCAAACAGTAAAGGTGTGTTCACACAGTGATAAAGAGTCGTACAAAAACCTCTGTCAGTCAGACGTCACAGTGACTGCACTGATACAGCTGAGAGAAACTGCAGCTGCTGATGGAGGATCACAAACTACACAATATCAACCTTTCACAGACTTTATTCATATATTATGATGTAAGTAAATAAATCTACATATAGAGAATAAGTAACACAATCTTATATCTCTTACAAAACTATAATGTAGAGAAAATGTGAGTGTTGCTTGTCCCTGTAAAACTTGCCACTACAATATTATCTATACAACTTAATCGAGTTTATTCAGACTAACTGAGTTGAGTTGGATTAACAGTGTTGTTCATCATTATGCACACTGTATATAATGAATCACTATATAAAGTCAGATGTCAGTGAGTATAAAACACTTGAGAGTCTACAGTCTGAGCACAAGCGCTACTCTTCAGCACAAACACAACATTCAATAACAGAAACAACTCGAAATGTCCAACAGAACTGAACATTAGACATTAACATAAACTGCCAACATCTTTCCCCGTGTGCTCTACGATCTACTTCAGGCTTATGATGCTAAACGCAGCCCTGGGCCGTGGACCTGGAGTTCCCAGCATGCTTTGCAAGGGACTGCATTAGGAGAGTCAATTTAGGTATTAAGTGTTAATTTATGTGTTTTACACTGTATCACTGAAGGGCCTGTTTCTGTTTTCACGCAATTTCTCTGCGTCGATCCTAAAAAAATTATTAAAAAACAATCCTACGATGACTTTTTTGACAAATGGATCAAACCGACTGTATAATATGAGCCAGTTCAGAGTGTACATCTGACACAGGTGCACTGATGATATGAACAATATATGGAAACAACCTGAGAGGAGAGGAAGAGTACGTGTAAGAGGAGGATGAGGACGAGGAATAGCAAGAGGACAGTGTTGTCAAGGCTGGATGTGTCTGACTAGAAGGTTTTTCCCTTCGTCCGGCAGGAGACAACATTGTCTGTGATGTGGACAAAGCCAGAGCCAGCAGGATCACATGATGCTGAAGCAGAATCAGCTCTCATTGTCCTCGATGTTGCAGCTGCACAACTTACAGTATTTGAGTCTACCGTAATATGCCTTTCATTAAGAGTTTTATTTGACCTTTTTGGCTTTTGCAGTTGGACTGCAGTATTTTTACAGTATGCAAATAATAATAATAATAAACTATTAATATTAACTAATATTCAGTAAAATACTTGTAGTGCATACAGAATACAATATGTTCACATTACTCAGTTGCAATTACTAGACTTTTAATGTAATTGCAAAAATTGTTTACTGTAACAACCCTATCAGCTTTTGTATATGCCTAAAAATAAAAATCAAATAGACTATAAATTATAAAGCCTATAGTAGCTTATAAAATATACTGACCATTTCTATTAGACAAATCGATTTTACTAATATAACAATTGTGGTCTCAGATAAATATAAAAATGTGTATTCCTACTCTATAGAGGTCCGATATGTCTGAATCTCAGGAGGATATCTTTGATCAGTAGAGTAGACATCTCTGTAAATGCAAACAAAAGTGATGTTCTTTATTTCCATTCAAGGTCTTACACACAAATCAGCTTGGCTTCTATGAAAACTGAACATGTGTTTATATTTTATAACCTCAATTAACATATCCAGAGCTGACTCTGAAAAGTCTAGCGGTTCATGAGAAGTTGAGAACAATTGAAAGTCTTTATCTTAAATGTAAGGTCCACTGTAAAGACTCCTGGAATTGTAATGTTAAACATCAAAGTAGCAATGAACTAAAATAGGTTTATGTTGAACTATTTTAATATTGATCAAACTAATAACAAATACATATTTTCTTTTAGAATTTTCTTGAAATTGCTGTAGTTTACAATATTCCTGACTGTCACGGCCAGCTCGTTTCCGACCGTAACATAAAGAGGTTTACACATACAAACAAACAGTTTGCATTGCAAGCTTACTTATGTGGAACAAAAATGATCTGTTACAGAAATATAACACAATGTCCAGGGATTTAAATAAACAAGATAAAATAATAGTCCAATGGGGTAATAAATGTTGGTAAATAATAGACAAACTAAAATAGAACAAACTGGAACAAACAACTTCTCTGGAGAACTACGGTCCACCAGAGGAAGTAACGCTGGGTAAATCAGTTCAAACATTTATACTCTCCACCCATCAATTATCCAATTGACAGTGACGTCACAGTCGGATGTTATACTGCCACCATCAGGTAGAGAATAAGGACAGGGTCGTAACACCTCCCTCCTCAAGAGATTCTCCAAAGAATCAAAGAGAGAAAAAATTAAGAAACAACCCAAAACAATAATTAAGTAGTCTGTCGATCCATGAATCATCTCCTACTCCACTTCATCTTCATCTCTGGGCCCTAGAAATGCAAAAAGAAGAAGAAGAGAAAAACATGCAACAGAGACATCATGTTACATTCTAGAAAGAGCGTCAGCGATTACGTTATCCTTCCCTCGCACATGCTAAATTTCCAAATGGAAAGGCTGCAAAATGAGACTCCACCACACAAGTCGTTGGTTTCGATTTCTCATCCGATTTAGAAAAAACAGAGGGTTATGATCCGTATAATCCACAATTTGAGCAGCAATTGATCCCAAATATACTTCAAAATGTTGTACCGACAACACAAGGGTGAGGGCTTCCTTCTTCATGGTTGAGTAAACCTGTTGATGACAATTGGACTTCTTGGAAAAATAACTAACAAGATGTTCAGCTCCGTTCGAGTCTTCCTGCAAGAGAACAGCGCCTGCACCGCAAGCACTAGCATCAGTCGCAAGACTAAAGGACTTCTCAAAATTTGGAGCGGTCAAATCAGGGGCACTTGCCAATAAAACTTTACAATTTTTGAAAGCTTGCTGCGATGTCTCAGACCATTGAAAAATAACTTTTGGGCTCAGTAAGGCGCACAGCCCTGCCTTTTTCAGTGCTTTTTCCCATCACACAGAACTAGCAGTGCGCTACGTTTTTATGTTGCTAAGCAACCACGAGTCAGCTGTCCTGTCAGTCTAATCACGAGCGCTCAAAAAAACAAAAAATACTTGGTTTGCAGTTAAGTAAACTTTCACATTGTACAGTAAAAAACAAACAAAGCACAAGCAGAGGGCGCTTGCTCTGGCTTTGATCGAGGGTGAGAGTTGTATAAACACTCAGGAGACAGGGAAAAGGAGATCCATGTGGGTACATGTGACCAGGGGCGTAGCACCAAATGTTGGGCCCCGGTCACAGAACCAAGGGGTGGGCCCCTCACAACACCAATATATATATATATCAATATATCTTTGTGGGCCCCCTCTTCGCCAAGGGCCCCTGTTACTCAGTCCCCCTGTCTGACGCCCCTGCATGTGACCCTTAGAAAGTGGAAAGACCGCGGGGAGTGCCACCACTTGGCCCAGGAGCTTCGCCTTGATGATGGTCGGTTTAAGGCTTATTTTAGGATGAGTCGGGGACAGTTTGACAACCTGCTGTCAATCATTGGTTCGAGCATCACAAAAATGACAGCCAAATATAGGGAGTCCATCGGTCCTGCCGAGCGGCTGAGCATTTGTTTACGGTAGGTAATGTTTTTGCTTGTAAATGTGTAACGTTCTGTAAAATGTTAATAGTCTATATCCTGCTGGGTAGTTTAACCTGTGATCGTACAGCATCATTTATGAGTTAATATTTAGTTAATATATTTTGTATCAGTACTCAAAATCTGTAAAGTAACTAATTGGAAGTGTTAGACAAACATATATATTTACAATATTACATCTGAAATTATGCACAGACACATTCACCTAGAGGTCAAGGCAGACTGCAACTCAAATGGGCCATTATTCTACCCAGGGCTGGTGTTATGCATGAGCATATACTTGGACATTTTAAAAATAACGTTCACTATCTACCATCTGAAGACACAATACATCCAACATCAATGTGAAAACAAAGGCTCTTTTATAAAGTCATGATTCTGTAACTCTAGTGTATATTAGTTTGTTATCAGCACAAGCTGTTGTAAATCCTGCCCACTTCTTTGCATTGTCAGCACATGCTTCAGTGCTCTGAGAGTGTTTATAGTGCTGTGAGTTTAACACTTCATGACTGAGAGCAGAACACAATCTTCATCATCACACAAGACTAAACTACAGCAATGAACACAATCAACATCTTCATCTGGACCATTGCACTGTTTATTCAAGGTTTGTGTAATACAGTTTTTACAATGATTATTAGTTCTCTTAAAATGTGAAATGTGTATATATATCATATACTGAACATAATGTTCATTTTTGTTTGTGTTTTCTTTCAGAGTGTAGAGGACAGATCACTGTAACTCAGAGTCCATCAATACCAGCAGTTCAACCAGGAGAAGAAGTCAGAATAAACTGTAAAACCAGCAGTGATGTGTATGTGTATAATGGTTATCATTTAGCCTGGTACTCACAGAAACCTGGAGAAGCTCCTAAACTCCTCATATATAGAGCAACAACCCGTTATACTGGAACTCCATCTAGATTCAGTGGCAGTGGATCTGGCAGTGATTTTACTCTGACCATCAGTGGAGTCCAGACTGAAGATACAGGAGATTATTACTGTATGAGTAATCACTATATCAGTGGTAGCTGGGTGTTCACACAGTGATAAAGAGTCGTACAAAAACCTCTGTCAGTCAGACGTCACAGTGACTGCACTGATACAGCTGAGAGAAACTGCAGCTGCTGATGGAGGATCACAAACTACACAATATCAATGTTTAGCTAGGTTTCTAAAGACTTTAAAATATACATTTATCAGTAGCAATTTATTTGATATGAAAAAAGAGTTAGAGCTGATATTGATTATGGCACTGGGATGTTTTATTGTCAGTGTTTCAGATCACAGTATGAGAGCGATGCGGAGTGAAGCAGAAACACCAGTTGTTTTTAATGTGTTTTCTCTCACTCCAGGATTGATCTCAGTGGTTTCTTTCATCATTTTTTATACATACTATCTAATCAGATTTTGTCTGAAAGGAAAGTTGTTGCTTATAGGACTGTTATATAAAGTAATATCACCTTCACAGTCGTGCTGCTCTTCATGTCTATGGTAGAATCACAGGCGTGCTGATATTCAGTATAACTGCACTCTTGATCATGTGACACTGCTTACATGTGGCAGGAGGAAAGAAGAAACAGCACAACACCTTCACACATTTAAAGACAACTTCAGCAAGGGCATTTGACCCTAATAAAATATGGTAATGTCTATTTTCATTCAGTAAAAATAGCATTAGATGAAAATAATTCTAAGCACTAAGTGTAAATAGTAGTCAGATGCTAGATGAGTGTGTGTTACAGATGCTAGTTATACATGGTGTAAATATTGTATAATTATCTTATAAAACAGTACTTTTTGAAACAGTATGTAGGCCTAGCATAACAACATATGCAGTGCATATGATTAATTAAAGTCATAAATGGATGCTGTCTTATTGGGACTGTACTTGTCCCAATCCCTATAGTCCACTCCTACATCTGTCCCGAACCCTACGGTGGTTAATAATCACTGTGTTCAATGTGCCAGCCTGTTTAATTAATGCAATTTCAATTATAGGTTTATTATATAACTTTATTTCAACTTTTCACTTGTATTAACACTTCTCCAAGATGATATTCACTGTCAATAGGGAATATAATGAGATCAAACATTCAAACTTCGGTCTCATCAAAAGCTTTATCCACTGTTCTTCCTCTCCACAATATCTGTCAATCTCGAGTCTTTAGTAATTCTGAATGGCTCAACCAGACGATGGAGGCTGGAGTTACTGTTACAGTTTATACTGTTACTAACATACTTTAGTCCAATCTGACACATTTTCAAACTCTAAACACAGTTAGCACAACATCCGTCATACAATATACAGTCAATTAAAACGTTTCTTTTCACCTTAATTCTCTTTCCACACAAGCTTACCCAATAATTCATCATTATTAATTAATGATTAATAATAAAGTGTCAGACAGTGAGACTCATATTTGCATCATCAGGGTGATTGTGTTCCTCTCAGAATAGAGCAGCTCCATCAGCAGATGTTCAGCGTCCTCACAGGAGCTTCATGTTACTGGAATACACTACTTCTCTAGTTTCTGGAGATATACTGGGGTTACAAACCATCAAATACAGTCTAATGTTTCTGTAGAAGACTACACAATTACTGACATTCATCTCCTTTTCATAGAACATTTAAGCCCACCGGCAACTATAGTTGCCGCAGTACATGGTTGTCATTTTCCTTTTGTAAATATTTTTCTAGAGGTTGTCCATGTTTTATTTCTCAATGAAATGCAAGCAAACAACCAAATAAAGGATTTCAAGAAAAAAAAAAAAAATTCACTTCCTCCCTGTCACATGAGGCTGTCAACTTCCTACCCCTACTTCCAGGAAGCATGGCAAAGGCAAACCCTCCCAAAGAAAGGTCATTTTCATGTTACTAATAAGTATTTTTTGTTGACATATATATATATCTACATAATCATGAAGGTCTCTAGAATCAGCCAAACAAAACAAATCTTACAAGAGATCTATAGTTTTTTGTATACTTAGTCAAAAGTCCAAGCGGCAACTATAGTTGCCGGTGGGCAAATGCCTTCTAAGTACATATATCATGGGGAAATGGGGTATACTGTGTTAATAGGTTAATAAATCAAGTTCATTGGTCTTGTTTAGTGCATAAACATAACTTAACCCTTTAAATGACATCTCTATATAGATATATTTTTTTCTTCATTCTATTTATTTGTATTTATTTATTTTCATTTAACTTTTTGATACACAATGCCCTGTTATGGCTGCACTTTGTTCTGCACTATGTTCCACAACTTTAACCCTTGTGTGCTGTTCGTTTGCGGTTTACAGTCAGGCTGTTTGGGGTCTGAGAGACCCCAGGCAACAAAATGTTATTTTGTAACAACATATATATTTTAAACAAATGTAATTTTACTCAGTTTATTAATGTTTTTACTCTACATTTGGACATTTTTACTCCACAAAATGTTCAAAAAAAGAAAAGAAAAATTCTCCAAAAAGAAAAAAAAAAAAGAATAAAAAATGTGCCTTATAAAATACCCACATTTCTAACTTTCATTCATGGGGAGAACATGGAGAATTTGACATGGTTTAGTGTAAGATTTTTGCCCAAATTTTGGAAAATGCAGTAAAAAAAAACAACCAGTAGATGGCTGCAGAGCTCTAAAAGTACTAAAAGTTTCAAACTAAAAGACATCTTTTCACAAGTTTTTCCAGTTAGATTCATATCTACATATAATGAAATCACAATTATAATAATAAAAGTTACTTTTTGTCAAAGTTTAGCAGTTTTTGTACTGAAAAAAAATCAGTTTTTCAATAATGTTACATTATGATTAGAATCAAACCTGATCAGGATGTTACAAAGAGAAAAGTTGGAGTTTTTAGAGTTGATCATTTATTTCAAACATCTGTTTTTCATATAATTCTACAAATTTAAAGTGTGCCACTTTATTTCTGTATTTCTGTGTTGTTTCTGATTTTGAGGATGAATTTTGTCCATTGATCAAATTCATTTGATTCTAATCATAATATAGGCTAACATTACTGAAAAACTGATTTTTTTTTTTTTCAGTACAAAAAGTGCCTAAACTTTGACAAAAAGTAACTTTTATTATTATAATTGTGATTTCATAATATGTAGATATGAATACAACAGTAAAAACTTGTGAAAAGATGTCTTTCATTTAGTCAAAAAGCATATAGTGGTGCTCTGCAGCCATCTACTGGTTAAAGTGATAATTTGTTACTTTTAAAACAGCATTTTCCAAAAGATGGGCAAAAATCTTCCACTAAACCATGTCAAATGATCCATGTTATTCCCATGAATGAAAGTCAGAAATGTGGGTGAAAAAGACCCTGAACAGCGCACAATGGTTAAGGCAAATGGATTTGTTGTTTGTTGTGTTTTCATATTCAAGAGATTATAAGTTAGATGCAGTTTTTTTGGGTCTGCATCAAATGTTCTTCGACTTTTATACATAATAAATTTGTTTATGAATAAAGATTGATCTGTTGAAAGCAGTTATTTTGAGATAAATGCCAAATGTTCTCCTCCTATTCATATTTTACATTGAGGGGGTGCATACAACATATTTGCCCACCGGCAACTATAGTTGCCGCACATTCAAATATGATTTTCAAGAAAGAAAAAAAAACCTGGGGAAAATAAATGCAGAACATGTTCACATAGGACACTATTAACAGGATTATATGCATGAAACCATTCAGAAAAATTTGGGCACAAATGGGTTAAGCTTTGTATTAGTAGAAAACCTGTAGTATTTTCGAATTACCGTGCTTTCCACCCTCATATCCCCCTGAGACGAAAGATTTATGTATTTTTTGTCTGGAAAAAATCCTCAGATGACGCAAAAATCGTCATCCACAATCGTTACCATCCTCCTTTTCCCGGTCTTGTCCGGCGGGCGAGATCGTTCAAAATGTCTGTGATTCGGCTTTTGCTTTCTGCGGTCGCCATTCATTGTTTACATGCACACCTTTTGTTTCAATCTAACTGAATTCATTCCGATTGGTGAATCTGAATGTATTGTTTACCTGAACGCTAAACAAGTGATCGGTTGATGTGCTTTTTTACATTGCTAAGAAAATTCCCGCTCCTCCGTGAGAGATTCGAGACCGGCGCGTCTCAGTAATGACGCCACCGGCCTCGTGCCGTTCTCCCGCGCCCCTCAGCCTCGTCCTGCTCGCCACAGTAAACATAATGAATAGTGACTGTAGAACGCAAAAGCCGAATCCCGGACATTTTGGGCGATCTCGAAATCCCTGGCAAACTCGTCACGGAGACTCACTAGTAGCCTAGCCTTGTTGTTTTCAACTGCGCTCTCTTACCGGTAGGCGTGGCTTGGGAGTGGCCTCCTAGGGCAGCGAAGCAAGTGCATTCTGGGAGTTGTTGTCTTTCATCCACATAAGCCAAAAATACATTTTCTGGCTTTTCTCAGTCTAGAAAGCTCCAAATTCAAAAATTTCTTCACATTTCTTCTACATAAATTACCTATTTTAAATACACATTCATCTTTCCAGAGTTGAAGTATCCCTTTAATTCAAAACGGCGGGAGACCACAGACATAAGGGCAGTTTCAACCGATTTTGATCATTATAATCATAGGCGGAGCGTGTGTTAGGCTGGGCCATCCCTGGCCACAGCCACTGCTCAAAAAATTAACGGGGGATTGGGTCAAAAATGCACCTGCACATTTAAACTAAATCTAGTAGTAAATTGAAAATTAAATAAAGTCTCGATTGTGTGCTTGCGGCATTACATTTAGATGTGCTTATGTTGAATCATACTTTTGACCTGTTTTACAGGTGTAGCGGGACATTGAGAGGGAAAGCAATCTCTAAAGATGTAGCTGACTACGCCACCCTGTTAACCAGGGAAATATCAATACTCATGAGTTTAACAAAGGACACACAGGAGCGTGGTTCTCGAAAGGAGGGCCTGAGACGTGGATACTAAAGATACAAAAGCTTTATTTCAATCAGGCAATAATCTTAAAAACATTAAAAGACTGTAGGACCAGGTTAACATATACAAACATTGAAGACGCTAATAAAAAAGGCAGAGGCTTACCAATGGCAGGGAAACTAGTTTAAAAATGATAAATTGATCATTAATAAATTATGAAAATACAATTGTTAAACACATTATAGATATGTTTATAAATCAAGAATAAAGCATTTATAGCCGTATTTATAAACTGCTTATTAATGTCTATAAATGCTTTATAAATTATGAATTATCTTTTTACTAATGCTTAATTAATGATTAATAGCGTACAGTTATTATAAAGTGTTACCGAACTGCATGCGGGAGAGCAGGTGTCACACAAAACACATGAACCTGACGAGCGAGTTTGTCACGGGAGAAACCAGGACTGTTACGTGCCTCCCCAGTCTAGCGGGTCAGGGAGGCAGTAACATGGAAATTACTAAAGAGTTGGCAACCAAGAACTCTCATCTCCTGTCCCACCACTCTACAAAGAAAAATCACACTGATTTTTGTAACACTCAAGAATGACTTTATTCAGTCCAAAGTACAAAAAAGAGGGGAAAGCATCAATAGGCTTCAGGAGGGGGACAAGGCCAAAACAACAAACATAAAGTTCTAACCTTTTTTGTAGGGGGTATACTTTCTTAACCTTTCAAAGCAAGATTCAAAATAAATGACAAAGTTCTTACCTTACTCCCTCTCTAACCAAACACAGGAGAAAACATGGACATGAACAAAAATGGCATCCACCTCCCTACGGCTTCCCAAATTATCTAGATCAAAATTTTATAAAATTAAAATCAAAATTTATAAATGTTTTAAACTCAAGGCTCTTTCAGTAGTCAAATGAAGTTACGGAAACTTAGCTCAACTGCAGTCCAAGTCTGCTTAGGTCAACAACAACAAGTAACCAACAAGTTAGAATCAACAATGAGAACTTTAGCACACATGCTAAAACCGTGAGGCAGGAGAAGACAGTCTTGGCAGCCTGGAGTCAAAAAGGAGCTCAGCAAACTGGGTTTTCCTCTCCAGTTTTATCCACAAGCCTTCTCAACCAAGAGCCAATCGGTCACAACCAGGAGATGATTGTAATTGGTGTCAGCTGGTCTTCATTTGCACTCAGGATAGACAAAGCAGCAGCATCAAATAGTGTTGCCCCGCAGACTTCACTGAACGCACGGTATCCCAGAACACAGACTATTCCTCCTAAAATTTAAACATAAAATTACATACAACATAACTATAAATGAACGCTGCACAATAGCGGTAGTTCCATGTACCTTCATTTCATAGCCAGTCGCAAATCCAGGTCTCACACACACACACACACACACACACAGAAGGGTGTCACCATGACAACAAAGCACGGGACTGCGGGAGGAACATGTGGAGGGAACATAAGCCAGTAACACTAAATCATGCATCTATGTGCTAACTAGTTAGCCAAACAACACATACCTCAAAGCGGAAGGGATGAAAACAAAGAGAATGGGCGGTCCCCGAATCCCCTTTTATACGCTCCCTCACAGTATACGATTGGACACTCAATTACCCAAGAGCATTAGGTTAATTAGAAACGAAACTCTGTACGTCCCACCACACAGGGTTTCACAGCATTGCACACTATAACCAATCACACATGATCTGTTGAGATGCAATGGCCAATCAGAGGCATCAAGATTAGTAATCGCTGAAACACCAGAGTTTTGTTATAAGACAAAAAGACTGTTATATCATTAAAAGACTGTAGGACCAGGTTAACATAATACAAACATTGAAGACGCTAATAAAAAAGGCAGAGGCTTACCAATGGCAGGGAAACTAGTTTAATGAGCACAAGACTCCTATATCACAATCTTACCACCCTGTGCACAGGTCTCACCACAACACACACACATCAATAAGGTCAAGCATGAACACACAGCACTCCATGACCAAATCCCACCACCGCACGCGAGGGCCTACCAGCGGCCTGCCCTGAAGCCTCGGCTCCTGCAACGAAAGACCAGATTAACAAAATGATCTCCAAATAAACCAAAGAAATTACAACAAGAACACTTGAAACATAAAAAGTTACAAAAAAACTAATGAAAAACATTTAATTATTGATGTGTGTGTGTTGTGGTGAGACCTGTGCACTGGGTGGTAAGATTGTGATATAGGAGCCTTACTAATCTTGATGCCTCTGATTGGCCATTGCATCTCAACAGATCGTGTGTGATTGGTTATAGTGTGCAATGCTGTGAAACCCTGTGTGGTGGGACGTACAGAGTTTCGTTTCTAATTAACCTAATGCTCTTGGGTAACACCAGAGTTGTGTTCAGTGCGCGAGCTGAACTCTACATTCTGGCTGAATTCTGCTCTCTCGCGAATACTCTCATCATAAACCCATAAACAGGTTTGGTGATCGTGAGAATAACTCTTTAAGTTAGAATAAAAAACGCCAGAGTTTTTGTCCAGTGCTGAGATCTGCACACTCAAATCCTCTCGTTATAATTTAACTTGTAACAAAAAAGTGTAGACATTATGTAGGATAAATAAGATATTCATTGTACAGTCAGCTTAATCGATTAGCAGAACTTTGTGAGATCGCGATGAATTAAGATGAGTGACAGCTTAGTGCTTATAAGGGAGAGCTTTTATGTAAGCAATAAGGTACAAGCGGCTAGTCCTGAATCGTGAAAAAGTCACGGCTGAAGGGCGAGCGCCTGAAACCACTTCAGCCGTGACTTATTCACCGCACAGCACTAGCCTCGGGTACCTTATTGCTTTTAGAAAACGGTTATCACACAATACAAATATTAAAGCCAAAAAATATGTATCAATGCAACTTTCATGAAGTAAAATCAGTAAAAGCCTTCCTTCTGCTGGAAAAAATAGTCCCTGACCGTAAACAGCAACAGAAGTTACATTATTTCGCCATTAGATGGCGGCAAAGACTGTCTTTTTTAGTGAGTCAGTCAGTAGAGAAGACTTTTATATTGAAAGGACTGAAACTTGTGAACACGGAGAAGCAAGACGCAACTGACAAATGACTAACGTGTCATGGCACGGGAAAACCCCTTGACTGTTAAAAGGACAAGATATCTCAGACATTCAAAAGGATTCATTATTACGAATATGACTGACCTGAAGGAAAATGCTATATTGTAGCCACAACGACATCTGCTTCTCGCGTTAAGTGATCATATGGGAAGACACATCGTCTTGTGTCCGTACTGGTTAATAATTGCCCCACAAGGAGCAATTTGCCAGCGCCAGTTCGGCTGGCCTCGTGACATTCCACACACGCACACGCACGCGCACACACGCACACGCACCCACAAACACACACACACATTACACACACACACTCACCCCCACACACACAAAACCTCCTTTGAGTACAATTTCATGTAGAGATATGGCTCTTGAGTGTATACCTTCTGATATGTATGTGTGATTAACTTTGATTAATAATGGAAGTGTGGTTTGCTAGAATATAGGTTGGAATCCTATAGACTTATGTTCCTTGAAAGGAATTCCTCAGTCGTGTCCTGTTGTAATCCTCCCTCAGACCATAAAACTTTATGACCTCAAGAACGCATCTCATCCAGTTCCTCTTGTAAAGCCAACATTCCAACACCTTAACATACATGAAACTCTTCAGAGAAAACTCCCTAAGATGTTTGATATGTATTCCTATGTTTCTCAAAGTGTCGTCGTTTGCCATAACGGAAACACTGACAATTTTATTGTGTGTTTAATCAAGCTTTATTTGTGTGTAATGAGGCATATGAACGTAATGTTATGTGTGTCCAATATCTACCTGTAATTCTTGGTATCTGTCTGACCGTCCTGTTTTAATTCAACTAGTCCCGCACATAGTATTACAGTAAGATGTATTGTTCCAGGTGTACAATCTTAAGAAGAAATATGAATTCTTTCTCTCATAAGACATATGGTGAAAGTAGGCGTTTTCTTCTTCACACAAAGAGAATTTTCCCGCTTCAGAAAAGACAATCTGATTCGCTGTCGTTCCAAGAGAAGGCGTAAACAGATGTTTGTTAAAAGGCAGAAACCCCCTCATCACACTCTCTTCCTTCTTCGACCTCGCTCTTCTCTCATCGATCCCGCTTGACCTCCTCCTCCTCCTTCTCCACGTGCAGCGCTGCTCCAGCTGGACAGGCATCGCCTCGGCCTCTGGGACACATGGCCCGCGTCATGTAAAAGCCTGCCGTCTTAGAAACCAAGCTTTGCAACCTCTTCCGCACGGAAGACGAACTTTCTCGGTAATGTACATCCAGTGAGCCTTTAACCCTCTGGAGTCTGAGGGGTTTTTGGGGTCCTTGAGATGTTCTGACATGCCCTGACATTTGTGCTTTTTTCAGTTGCTTATAAACATATTAATGGCAAAGGTGTAAATTCACTCTATTTAGCACAAACAGGGCTACCATAATATGTGAACAACTTGCATGTACATGTTTGTATTTTTGATAGAATAATGTTTATGCATGGTTTTTTAAAAAACAAAAAACTAAAGTTTCTGAAATAAGGCCATAAAACACATTCTAAATATATGTAAATAAGACTTTTGACTAATGGATGTCGTTGCCTAGTATTTTTTCTTCAAAATTATGTGAAAATCGTCCTGCCTAATCATTCCCATAACACAATACATTGATTTAAATCTTGTAAAACACTTTTTGTTTGGAAAGGCCATATGCGGGTGGGCGTGATTCACACCTATGGAGTCAATGGGGCCGCATAATGAGGCTGCATAGGTAATGAGCCTTTCATTCAGGTGTGTGAATGAGCCACAAGAATGCAAGGACAATATATAACTGGTTTGTTGTTTTTTCCACAAATTTTGCTTGCAAATTGTACAATATCCAAGGTAAACATTTCTAGTAATTGTGCAGTTAATTGTTCTCATACTGTATTTTCAGATTTGGAATATATTCTCTTCCCAAATGTGTCACTAATAAAGCATAATAAAATTATTTAAAGATAAGGCTTATAATGACCTTTTAAGATTTTGTTTACATCTATCCTTATATATATATATATATATAATTTTTTTTTTTAAGGTTATACAATTACAACAACATTTATAATTGTAACAATATTTCCAGTGTAATCTTTCTTTGTATTCGCGATTCATATTAAAACAGTATTTTTGCCAGCTGTATAACTCCACAACAGCACGCATCTTTGCGTTCATTCATTCATAGTAACGCGATTCATATTAAAACAGTATTTTTGCCAGCTGTAGTAGCTCCACAACAGCACGCATCTTTGCGTTCATTCATTCATAGTAACGCGATTCATATTTAAACAGTATTTTTGCCAGCTGTAGTAGCTCCACAACAGCACGCATCTTTGCGTTCATTCATTCCGATTAGAACAAAGCAAACAGAACTGACCTAATTCCTCAGCGGGATCCGTTTGCTCCTCGAAATTATACTTCCAGAACTTCTGAGGTAAATTTTTGCAGGATTATTATCAAGACAGTATTATTCCTCACAGCATCGTAAAGTACATAAGTCTGAAAGTGAACTCGCGGTGTGTGTTATCCAGCTGATGGGCGTTTTACAGGTTTGTTTGGATCGGCTCACATTTGCGTTTGAATAGCGCGTGCTCTCCGTGGGCGGAGCACATTAAAACTTAATTAGCTGAGATGAGAACGACTGACATCTCTCTCTTTGCATACATATTACATAAACTGTGAATATTTGTTTTTTATAAAAATTACTTCGTTTAAAAGATGAGAATTCAAGCTTCATGCCTGTATGTCTGAATGCCTGTTTGACTGAGTATTCACTGAGTTATGGTTCATTTTCGGACGCGTTTCAGAATGGACTACACTGACAGAGAGGAGGCAGAACTCGCTTCGTGTTTATTTTTCTTTATTTGGCAAAAAGCACAACACTTTGTTTTTATTGTGAGTATACACAAAAATAATACACATTTAACAGAATCGATTGATGTATGAAACTCAAATGGAAAATCAAAGTCAACCGAGTATTTTTGAGTTTCTTTTACACTGCTAAAAAAAAAGCGAGCTGGTATCGCCGGCGATACCGCCGACCTCTGGGGGTTAAAATCAAACTGAACTGTATTACATTGACCTAATGTAATTTTCCTTAAAATCAAACTGAACTGTATTACATTGACCTAATGTAATTTTCTAGAAAATTAAACTTAACGCCTCGGTTACGACTGTAACCTCGGTTCCCTGAAGAGGGAACGAGCGTTGCGTCGAGATTGACGCTATGGGGAACGCTTTGCGTGATCACGTCTTGAAGCACATGTAAAATCAGTCCAATGGTGTGGCGGAACGTCAGAGGCGGGTGACGTCACGTACCAGGAAGCTATAAAAGCCGGCCCGAAACAGAAAACGAAAGTTTCCTAAAGTCTGAAGTCGTGCTGACAGGCATGAAGGAGATATGGCAAGGCGACACAACCCTTTCAAGGGAACTCGCGTTGCGTCGAGTTGACGCTATGGGAACGTCTATACCAACGCCTCCATAGCTACAAATGTCTGTCCTGTGTGAAATCTGGAGAGCAGCACTAGGAAGACAAAACATGAGACCCTGGAGCAGAGTCTAGATCCAAAGAGTAGAACCTGACGAAGGTGTGCCTTGAGGACCAACCTGCCGCATCACAGACGTCCTGTAAAGACACTCCTGATATAAGGGCCTTAGAGGCCGCCATACTCCTAGTAGAGTGCGACCGGACAGCCAAAGGAGAAGGCTGCCCAGCCGCCTCATAAGCAAGCGAGATAGCCTCAACCACCCACTTGCTCATTCTTTGCTTAGACACTGGGCCTCCCTTGTTGGGGGACCCAAAGCATACAAACAACTGATCACTTTTACGCCACAGGGCAGCTCTGTGGACATAAGCGTCTAACGCCCGAACTGGGCAAAGCAAATTATTAGCCTCCTGGTCCGCATTCTGAAAGGGAGGAGGACAAAAGGCCTGCAGAACAATAGGTCTAGCCACATTAGTGGGGACCTTGGGGATATAACCCGGTCTTGGATGTAGAAAAGCTTTAACCATACCCGGAGCAAACTCTAAGCATGACGGAGCAACTGACAATGCTTGCAGATCCCCTATTCTCTTAAGAGAAGAAATAGCAAGAAGGAAAAGAGCTTTCAGAGTTAAAAACTTCTCAGGAACCTCCTCAATGGGCTCAAAGGGGGCCAGGGAAAGGCTTTGCAGCGCAATGGACAAATCCCATGGTGGCACCCTAGAGCGAACTGCAGGCCTCAGCCTCCAAGTGCCACGAAGGAAACGAGATACCAAAGGGTCTTTCCCCACAGACATTCCACCCAAAGGAATGTGGTAAGCACCTATGGCCGCCACATAAACCTTTAAAGTGGACGGGGTCAGACCTGCCGTGAACTGGTCCTGCAGGAACTCCAGCACTGTACCAATTGGGCAGTTAACTGGGTCCAACCGACGGTCACTACACCAAGAAGTGAAAACTCTCCACTTCAGGGCATAAAGTTTCCTCGTGGAGGGAGCTCTGAACTGTAGAATGGTCTCAACAACCTCAGTTGAGAGACCTGACTCTATGAGCTGGGCCCCCTCAGAGGCAAAGCCCACAGGTTCCACAGTTCCGGTCGGGAGTGAAAAATTGAGCCCCCTGCTTGGGACAGAAGGTCCATCCTGACAGGTAGCTCCAGGGGAGGCCCGTCGAGGAGGGACACAAGGTCGGGAAACCAAACTCTGCCCGGCCAGCGCGGGGCTATAAGAAGCAGGCAAACCTGGTCCCTGCGAACTCTTTCCAGAACTCCCGGGAGCAGAGCAACTGGGGGAAAAGCGTACAGACGTAGCCTCGGCCACGTCTGCACCATAGCATCCAGTCCCAGAGGAGCTGGATGCGTGAGGGAGAACCAAAGTGGACAGTGAGACGTCTCTCGAGACGCAAACAGATCCACTTGTGCTTGGCCAAACTCCCTCCAAATCAGTCCACCACCTCGGGGTGGAGCCTCCATTCCCCGGGCCTCAGCCCCTGTCTCGACAGAGTGTCTGCTCCCATATTCTGGACCCCGGGGATGTAAGCTGCCCTGAGAGACAGCAGCTTCCCCTGGGACCACAAGAGGATATGGCGTGCCAGATTGCATAATGGGCGTGAGCGCAAACCCCCTTGGTGATTTATATAGGCGACTACCGACGTGTTGTCCGTATGTACTAGCACATGGTGTCCCCTGAGATCTGTGATAAAGCTCCTCAGAGCCCGGAAGACAGCTAACATCTCTAGGCGATTGATATGCCATGAATGATGATGGTCTTCCCACAGACCTTGAGATGAGCAACCTTCTAGAATCGCTCCCCAGCCCGTGAGGGAAGCATCCGTCGTTAGCAGTTTGCGACGACAAGGAGCTCCCAGCACTGGGCCTTGGGACAGGAACCAAGGTTTCTTCCACATAACCAAGGTACGTAGGCATCGCCGCGTGACCTTGATTGTGCGAAACGGGTTGCCCCTCGGGGAAAACCCCCTGGTCCTGAGCCACCACTGCAGGGGCCTCATGTGTAGCAGTCCAAAAGGTATCACGTTGGAAGCTGCTGCCATGAGACCCAACAGTCTCTGGAACTGTTTGACAGTGAGTAGCTGGCCTAGCTTTACACTTTTCACAGCTGCAAGGATAGACTCTATACGTGGCGGTGACAGGCGCGCCTGCATCGACACAGAATCCCAAACCACGCCTAAGAAAGTGGTCCTCTGAAGTGGAGAAAGCACACTCTTCTTGGCGTTCAACCGTAACCCCAACTCTTTCATATGTGCGAGAACGTCATCTCGATGTCGAACCGCCAACTGATACGACTGAGCTATAATCAACCAATCGTCGATGTAGTTGATTATGCGAATGCCCTGGAGGCGCAGAGGCGCCAGAGCTGCATCCACGCATTTCGTGAAAGTGCGGGGTGATAAAGCTAGGCCGAATGGAAGAACTCGATATTGGTATGCTTTGCCCCCGAAAGCAAACCTCAGGAACTTCCAGTGACATGGACGGATGGAAATGTGGAAATATGCGTCCTTGAGATTTCTCGTGACAAACCAGTCCTCGGACCTGATCTGTGGCACGATCTGTCTCAATGTTAACATTTTGAACTTGAGCTGCATGACTGACTTGTTCAGAACTCGAAGATCTAAAATGGGACGCAATCCCCCGTCCTTCTTTGGAACTATGAAGTACCGGCTGTAAAACCCGGTTTCCCTGCTGGAGGGAGGTACATATTCTATGGCCCCTTTCTCTAACAGAGTGTTTACTTCCTGTTCCATAACCAGAACCTGCTCGGGGCCCACCACTGTGGGCAGGACCCCCATAAACCGAGGTGGGCGTTTCTTGAATTGTATCTGATACACTTTTTCCACGGTCTGCAGGACCCAACGAGAAACATTTGACAGTAGCTTCCACGCTGTCAAAGATTCTACTAGAGGTACCAGCCTCTCGAGACTGGTTTCTGGATTTTGTTGTTGTTGAGTAATCGGTTCGTCGCCCTGTAACGGCGCACCGGCAGGGAACGACTGAACAGACTGCTCCAACACCCTCCTCAGAGGGGGCGGGCATCCCGAGGCCACTACGTTTCCGGGTGGTCCTTGAGATATGTGCTCGCCGGAGACCGCTGCGCCCTGTAACACCGGAGGCGGCAGGGTTGGCAGAACGGCCCCCTGAGGGCACCGAAGAGAGATGGGCACTGTAAAAAAGGTGTTAACCGCTCTGCTTCGGGGGGGACTACCCTCATTTGTCCTGAGCCCTCGGACGTCAGGACTTTTTCCCAGCAGCCTTCTTGGCGGTAATAACGGTCCACAGATCCGTTTTACCCCTCGAGGGCTGCTGGGTTTGAGAGCGCCCTCCGCGTCCCCGAGATTTTTGTGGGGGAGCGCGGGAGGAAACGCTCTGTTTCTGAGTGGCACGGTGCTCAGCGCTCTTTTTAGAGGAGTGAGGCTGCTCCCGCTCAGCAGCCTCATAGAAAGAACGGCGTGGGAGAAGTTTCTGAAGTGCAGCTGCCTGTTTTGAAGCTTCTTGTGATTTAGCTACAGCACTGTTAACTGCATCTCCAAATAACCCGACAGTGGAGACCGGAGCATCTAAAAGAACATGTTTCTCTTTGTCTTTTATGTCACTTAGATTGAGCCACAGATGCCTCTCAGTGGCCACCAGGGCTGCCATAGAGCGGCCGATGGATTTAGCCGTCTCCTTGGTGGCCCTGAGAGACAGATCTGTGGCTCTGCGCAGTTCAGCTACCGTGTCGGGACCAATCCCCCCGCCCTCCTCTAAATCACCCAATAATTCAGCCTGATAAGCTTGCATTAGGGCCATCGTATGCAGACACGCTGCAGCTTGACCAGCGGCTGCATACGACTTATGAACCAGGGCAGATGTAAATTTAACTGGTTTAGAGGGTAGTGCAGGAGCCTTCAGGGAAGATGCCGTTGCTGGAGAGAGATAGCTCGCAAGCGTCTCCTCCACCTTCGGCATCTCCCCATAACCATACTCTTTATATTTGTAAATAGATGAGTAGTGTAATGTTTGTGGTGTATAAACTCTGTATGAAACTGGTTTCCCCCACGATCTTGACACCTCGGTGTGGAGATCGGGGAAAAACGGAAGGCTTCTGCGCTGAGGCTGAGCACGAGATGGCAGGAAACGTTCGTCGAGCTTGCTTCTCGAATGAACGCCCTGCCTATCTTCTGGCCACTCGATAGATAATCGCTCAACAGCTCTAGTAACCACGTCAAGCAATTCTTCAAACGCATGAGACTGAGGTGGCGAATCCTCAGACTCAGCGTCAATACTAACAACGTCCAACTCCTCAGAGCTGGATAGTTGCAGTACTGGTGCCTCCATCGGGGGGGAAGAAACCGCAGCGCGTGCTTCCACACCCTGATGAGAGGCACTGGACCTATCAGAAAGAGGCTGAGATAAGGCAGAGCCCGTCTCAACATCCACTGATAAATCCATTTGCGAACCCCAGGTCTGAGATCGACGACCAGAGTCCTGGGGAACGCGATCCTGGTTAAATAAAGCCAGGCGGGATCTGAGCGTACGCATAGGGAGCGCGTCGCAATGCTCAAAGCCAGCACCCTCGAGTGCTGACTGGGCATGCTCTTCACCCAAGCATACAACACAAAGAGTGTGAGTGTCCCCACCCGTTAAATAACGCGGGCAGGGGTGAACACACACTCTAAACTGCTGCTGCTTACTCGCCATAATTCTGAATATATATATAGTAACAATATAGACAGACAACACCAAATAACGTGGACAGATTTCAACACAGAGCGCAACTGAAGACTCAGAAAAGCTTTTGTTTTCTGTTTCGGGACGGCTTTTATAGCTTCCTGGTACGTGACGTCACCCGCCTCTGACGTTCCGCCACACCATTGGACTGATTTTACATGTGCTTCAAGACGTCATCACGCAAAGCGTTCCCCATAGCGTCAATCTCGACGCAATGCGAGTTCCCTTGAAAGGGAACTGTATTACATTAACCAGATGTCATTTTCCTTGAAAGTCAAACTTACTGTATTAAATTTAACTAATGTAATTTTTCCAAAGTAAATGTAACTCATTACACGGACCAGTGTGTTTTTCTAGTAGGTCTAACAGAATGTCACAATCTAATTAATTTTTTTCTTGAGTAAAATTAAAAAAAATTACAATATTTTGCTGATCTTAGGATTGCTTGCATGCATGTCTTTCATATTTTTGCATACATTACCATACCTTTAAAAATATGCCATTATAGTAAGCACAGCAAAAAAGCAAACAAATCAAGTAACCTCTGTTTATTCATTTCACGAATTTAATCAGTCCGCACAATGGCTAAAAACAATTGTACATGACACTATTAAACAGTAGTGCCAGCTCTGTCACAATAACGAGTTCCAAGATCCAAGTGCAAGTAGCAACAGACAGTTTATTTGGATAGAGAAAATACTCAGGTCAGACAAGATGCAGGAGACTGATGAAACTCGACAGACGATACCACACAGTTGATTCTCAGGGTGCACTACAGGAGACTCTCAATGTGGAAACACAGACAAGGATGCTGGTCGATGTAAACCCCGTCACTAGGTCATAAACAAGCACACACACACATAGACCCAACACCTACAAAACACCAACAGAAATGAACAAAATGAACACAAAGATTTATGAACCGTGGCAGGCAGATAGCCATGTTAGCCATGTTATTGCAAAATAAAAACTGGTCTGCAGAATAAACACTGATCAATCAACTCTGTCTGTCAGATAATCACTTAGTTCACATTTACAAAAAAAAAATGTAATGCAAAACTGAACACACAAAAATGTAAAAATAAAACAAAACACATCATATAAAAAAAAAAAACACGATCTACTCAAACATTTTGAGCTTTAGTTTTTGGACTCTGTCTGACAGCCTTTGACCATCCAGATTTAGAAAAAGTTTTTGAAAGACTTCAAAAGTATGCTGAAGGTTGGATGGGTACTTCAAATCCAGAGCATAAATTATGCCCATAAGCAAAGTGATAGCACATAGCACAGTCTGAATATCCCCGAGTACCTCGACTCCCTCAATTACAATTGACACTCTTGGTGGTTGTTGTGCATCCTCTGGATGGACCACACAGATCCCAAGGACCATCTCCTCTTTTTCTTTCTCTGCCTGCTCACAGTCCTTGAAGATGGAGAGCACAAGAAACACAAACATTGTGTGTGTTATGGTTAAAGCAACAAAACATCCCACTAAACTTGCATTACAAACAGAAACACTGAGGGCTGGGGCAGAATTAGTTTTTTTTTTCAGGGGCAAGATTTAAAGCAACAATTTTTTTACCTTAAAATAATGTTTCCAAAATCGTATCAGTGGTTCATCAAGTAAGGCTGCATTTACACTGCAGATCTTGATGCCCAATTCCGATTTGCTGACTATATCCGATTTTTTTGACGACCCGCTTACATCATCTTTTAAAAGTGACCCGTATCCGATATTTGCATTTACACTATACACTGCCAAAACAACCAAATGTTCTGACCCGGAAAATGAAGTAAAACAGCTCGATATGCAATGGATGCAGATGCAGACAAAATTATTATAGTGATGCGCGGATCGTGGTCATTATCCGCGGGGGCTCTGTGGATAATCCGCGGATCACGCGGGTCAAGTAGGCTAATAAAAATAACATTCTGACTAATTTCAGGTGGGTCGCGGGTGGATATGATAAATCATTAGTAACGAAAATATTAACTACATTCTCTAAAATATGAGTATGTTCCATTCCAGTTTAAGTTTCAAGGGAGTAATGGGCCTTTCACACAGGACGCGCTTGCCGCTGGGTTCAACGTTGCCCTTCAGATACAACGCGATTTGCGCTGAGCTATGACGTAGGCGGCGTTTTAAAAAACTTTTTGCAGGTGCTCTATTACGTCTGTTTTTGTTTCTTAGTTTCAGGTTTAATGTTTGAATAAATGTTTTATTAAAAAAAAAAGAGCTGACTTCATGATTCTTGTTTTAATTCAGATATAAAATGTTGCCGTTCATCCATTTTGATTTCCGTCCTTGTTTGGATCCCCCGATTCTATTGGCCGCGCTGGTAATCGTCACAGAGCGCCGCGTCAAAAGTTGAACTATTTTGAACTTTGACCGCGGCGTGCGTGTGAGCACGCCAATGATGCGCACCGCTGCGCTTGCGCTTTGGTCGACGCAGCAACAAAACGTCCTTGCACGGCGCAAGCCATTGAGATGAATGGGTTTTATAGCGCAGCGCCGCGGCGCGCATACCGCGTCCTGTGTGAAAGGCCCATAAAGCCTGTTTATGCCATTAAGAAAATGAAATTCTGTCAAATAAATTTTGTTTTAAAGAAATGTTCATTTAAAAGCAGCATGTATTCATCATATATCATGTATTATGTTAGAGATGCGCGCATCAACCGTTGCCTCGAGTCCGCTGTTTAAGGTGATGATCATCCATTTATCCTCACGCGTAACAACACATACGAATACATAATTTGACCATCGGGATACTTAAATCAGACAAAAATATTGGTGCGGGTGAGTGGTGGGTGGATGATTTGTTTTTGGCTGCAGATTCGGGTGACGTTGGAGCTCATCCGCGCATCTCTAATTATCCAGTGTTTTGCTTTCCGCACTATTTTCAAAAATCAGCAAAACATTGCTCTCGCAAGGCGGAGAAAAAAATACTCCACTGTGTTGAGCCTTCGTCCTCCATCGCACCATTAATAAGTCATGTGATCGCAGTTGACATCCCTCTTTTAATGACGTATGACTCGCATTTACTGGGGAATATCCGATTTGTCTGCTTACATGGCAGACGCAAATGCACATATCCGATTCATATCCGATTTATTACCACATATGAGTGAGGCCTGAATCCGATCTGAGAAAATCGGAATCCATGCGTTTTTTTCCTGCTTACACGTTCACCGGTCATATCCGATCTGTGCCACATGAGAGGAAAAAAATCGGAATTGGGTCACTTTAACCATGCAGTGTAAATGGGGCCTAACAGGGTGAAAGGCACTTCTGTATTCGCTTTGCAGCCCTATATCTGGTATAGACCCACTAGGTGAACGTGATTTCACCAAGTACTACATGTTCCTGGATCAACATCTTTGTTGATCCTGGAACAACTTTCCAATCAACCAATCAGATTTGAGGAACAAGTTTACAGTTTATGTCAAGTTTAGGCTTAAAACCAGGGTGAGGTGCTTCAACATCAGTGTTATTCACCTGTCATTTCCCTCAGATTTTAGGGAAAAGTTTGAGTAGGGTTAGGTTTAGGGGTAGGGATAGGGTTAGGACTAAATTTTGGGGCAGGAATGTTAATCCAGGATCAACAAAATATGTTGATCCAGGAACATGTCTTACTTGGCAAAATCACGGTGACCAACCACACTAGGGCTTGGTATCGACACAAATTTCACAATTCGATTCGATTCACAAGCTTGTAATTCAATTCGATTTCGATTCGATTCAATATTGATTATTTTGGATATCAGGTACAATACATGGCAAATTGTCTCAAGAAAAACAAATCTCTTAACTTAACTAATGCTGTAAACTATGGGAGTCAGTTGTAGCCGTATCCGATTCATATCCGATTTATTACCACATATGAGTGAGTCATGAGTCATTAGCCTACTATAATATTGAAGGTAAAAATTAACTGATTTGTATACAAACTCTTAAATTGCACTTTTATTTATTTTTATAATAATAAAGTTATATGAAATATAAACATTTAAATGGTGGCTGTCATAAAAACCTGCCAGATTTATTCAAACATGCATTAAAAATTGAAGATTATTAAAAATTATAATGAATATGTAATATGGTGCATATATTTAGCAAAATGCTCCTCTCTAGAGTTAATTTTTCTAGCTGACTGACGAATTCATGGTCACTGGATATGGTTTTTCTGAGGTAAATGTGACGTTACATGACATTGTTTACAAGCTGTTTTACTGACATCTTTCCACAGTTGAAACACTGAGTGAGTCCATGTCACATGAAACGGTTGTACTCTACCTTTTAACACACTTTCAGATGCTCATTCATGTTTATTTTGCGCGGTAACTGGTATTAAGGCGGAAGAGAAGATCATGCGCTGCTGCTTCTCTTGAGCTGAGTCGCGCCAGAGTCGCCAAAATGGTATTTATGTTTTTGAATTTCGTAAGAAAATGGACGTAATTTGAAATCTGAGATTTTAAGAAAAAGATTTTTTATTTTTATTTTTTAAAGAGGGTCGCTCTTAAAAAAAGTTTGAAAACCACTGATGTACATCCTACCACCCACTGCCCAAACAAAAACAAAATATTCACATATCTTACCAAGCACTCCTTGATGAAGTCCCTATAGTCCTCCTTGAGGTATTCACACAGGCCTTTAATCACCACTTCTCTCTTCAGGTCAATGCTGTTGCACTAAAAAACAAAAAACATTTTGCTTTCTGCTCCAGAGTATATATTTGGAAAGGAAGTCACTGACAGAAGGAAAGGGAGGAGAGTAGATAATGAAAAAAGTAATTCAGGGATGAAAAGAGGGGGGAAAGGGACAACCAGGAGAAAAGAGGCTGAGAAAGACAGAAATAATGTAGATAAGACCAGAAGATGGCCCTATTGATTTCCACGAAGTGGAAAGTGTGGACGGAATTGTGGAATCCAGGTATAAAAATGGAATTTTGGAATGAAAGGAGTTTGAAGTATGATTCAGTTAAATCTAATATTTGATCAAATATTTAATATTAGAAAAAAAATACACAAAAGTTATGAAATAGCTGTTCATGTGTATAAATTGGATATACATATTTACATGTGTTTAAGCATAGCTTAAATATAACATACCTCATCCAACACAGCCAAAATGTTGTTTATCTTTCTTTGAACAACTCCTTTGGCACTGCGGAAGACTTTGATGAGCATGTCAGAATGCTGGTCGAGATGCGCAAAGAATGTTGACTGAAGTGGGACTGTAGTAATTCAGCATTTATCTGTAAAGACATAAAAAAACATACAGTTCAAGACAGAGAGAGACAGGAAGAATAATAATACACCCTATTTACCTGTGTATGGTACTTACTTCATTAACCTGGAACAAGGCTGGCCATCTACTTTGGAAATCTGCTATGGTTGGCTCTTGGACCACCTCTTCCCTTCTGTAAGAGAATGTGCGCTCCAGTTTTTGCCTTATCACTGCCTCTGTATTTTTCTTTGTCAGGTCACTCAGCATTGAAACCCTGTCCTCTTCAAGACTTTCCTTGGTAATTCCCTTTGGTTGGCAGGGAATATAATTGACCTCTGCCCTCCTAGGTTTTTTAATATTTGCAGCAGGCTTGCCTTTTCCACGTTTTTTGTTTTTCTGGGAGTTGACAAGAACCTCTGGACATCCAAGTTGAACAAGCTTAGTGCGATAGTTTGCCATCTTCATTTTAAGAGAGTTTTTCCATCCCCAATGGCCCGAGGAGGAACCTTGCTCTGTCAAACAGGGGTGGGTTAAGATTAACGTTATAGCTGCTTTTTCCAGTTGGGAATTACTGGGGTAAGCTGAGTACTTCATTATTCCTTCTGCCATGTAGTCCAGGATGACAGATTTGAGCTTGTAGCCAGGAACTAGACAGGTTCCATTTGCTATAAACTCTCTGTTCCCCTTCTCCAGTTCACCTTCTGCATCATATGAAAATGTAGATATCAGAAAGGGATCTGGCCAAGAGGTTCTATGAAATGAAGATGGGACTTGTGAGGAAGATGAGGAAAACTGTGTGAATGTGTCATTGCTGTTAAGTGTGGCCAGTGCTGCATAATCTGAGCACTGGGTTGAAATGGGGGAGACTGTCTGTGTGTCTTCAATTTCTTGGACTATAGGAAATAAAGTGATCAAGGTCTCACTTGGCAAGATAATCACTCTCAAAGTGCTCTTGTCTTTGATCTCATTCATTGAACTCAAATTAATGAATTCATTAAAATCAGGATCAAAATACTGAAGTCTGAACTCCTCTGTAAAATTAAAGCATGTCCTCAATATGTTGCGCAGTTCATTGACAGACGCAGGAAGTCCTGAGTCAAGGGTAAACTTTTGTGAATCTTCCGGTCCTCCAAACAGGATACGAAGAGTAACAGGAGATCCCATTGCACTGCTCCTTTAATCTAAAATACAGAAAGAGTTAATAAAATAAACATCCATCATTTTGTAAAGAAACATTCATTGTAACTGTAATGAGACAAAGTAATTGACAATCATATTGACTATGGACAATTTAAGAAACAATAACCGACTGGCATGCTGCAGACTATTCAACCTTTGGGTGGTGGGGACAATTTGTTAAAGGGGGGGTGAAATGCTATTTCATGCATACTGAGTTTTTTACACTGTTAAAGAGTTGGATTCCCATGCTAAACATAGACAAAGATTCAAAAATTAAGTTGTACGTTTGAAGGAGTATTTCTGTGCGAAAAATACTCCTTCCGGTTTGTCACAAGTTTCGGAAGGTTTTTTTCGAGTATGGGCCTGTGTGACGTCAGATGGAGCGGAATTTCCTTATAAGGGTCCTAAAGGCACTTCTCCCGGAAGGGCGCGCGCGCACCCGAAGACCAGAGCGACGAGCGAGAGAGCGAAAGCAGTTCGCCCACCCAAGCGCTGTGCTCGCGTTGTCAAAGAAAGAAGTGTGTTTTTGGTTGCCAGGGCAAGACAACCCTGCACAGATTCCTGAAGAACCCAGCGTTAAGGGACCAGTGGATGGAGTTTGTTTTTCCAGAGCATCAACGGAGTTCCCTGTTCCCTGCATTTTGACGATGATTGTTTTATAAACAAGGCCCAGTTCGACGCCGGATTTGCAGATCGTCTAATGCTTAAGAATGGAGCAGTCCCAACGATAAAGGTTCACGGTCGTGCGTTGGAACCGGAGGCGGTGAGTAAAACTGCTTCAAATGTCTGTGTGTTGTTAGCTATCTGTGCATCAGCACAGCAAGTAAACAGTGAACAGCGCTCGTGATTCTTTAGCTCCGCCCACACAGCACGCCTCCAGCTGCTCGTTTTTTTCCGGAAAGACTCGGTACAGCCTATCTTTCTTTTATAAATATAATAAAACTAAAGACTTTTTGGAGATATGAAGGATGCAATACTACTCTATAGGTACTCAAGATTAACATGAGATTGACTGAAACTGGGTGTTTCACCCCCCCTTTAAGTGTATTTAAAATAATTTGAAATTCTATTCAAAAATGTATAATAGTTGAACCTGCCTTGGTTCAACAAACTGGTTGTCATATGTGAACATAGCTGAATTTGAGGTATCGGTACAGGTAACAAGGAAAAAGATTAAACATTGTACATTTATATATACTACAGACACTGAAACAATAAAAAGCTGGTTGAAAATCTGCAAACTTACCCTTTAATACTGAGACTGACCTGAATCTATACAGAGTCAACATTAGAATGCAACATGTTAAATAGGGCTAAATATAACATTGTTTGTTTATTCCAATATTGTGCAGCCCTAATGAAAAATACAAAGTGATAATTGATAATCAAAAATCCAACCTTCGATGATGATGTGTCTCTTCAAGGTAACCATGCGCACTGGCCCAACCATGTAGTCTGCAAGTGGATACACATCAGGTAACTCTCCAAGTTCAACAATGGAAATCTCTCTAGTGTGTGATGCTTTCAATTCAAATGCTCTAAAATGTCCTCTATACCATGCACACCACTAGCCTGGTAATACCAAACTCTGCTACTTCGTAGACAGAGTCTGGAATGGCATAATAGAGAAGTGTTTTCTCTCTCACGGGGGGCGCTTGTCTGAAGTTTAAAATCATTGGTTACCCGTAAGCCAATCACATAACGTTTGGTTATGGCGTGTGTTATGCGCATGCTCAGCCACATCTAACTTCCACTGTAAACACATGTATGATGCGAAAACAAAACCATCGAGCGAAATACTGGAGTGAACATGGCTGTGCATGACTTTTGCAGATTATGTAAAGTAAAAATCTACGCATCCACGGTACAATCAGTGTCTACGTCACGGCTCTCAGCCCGCCCTCTGTTCGTTGATTGGCCCGGCTGTTTTCAGGCCGGAGGAAAACGGAAAGCTATTACGCTGTCTCAGACTGACTACAGAGGCGAAATGAAATTGAGCGGAAGTAAGAAGTCTGACGTAGTCAGCCTAGCACACCCACCCCTTCACAATAAAATGCAGCTTGTTTTGAACAATGCACATCTGAATGATTTCAGCAAAATCTGGAAGCCCTCCAGTGGACCCATGTGCAAGTACCATTCCATTTCGATAATTCATTCCATTGCTTGTCACATTTTTATCTAAATGCACTTTTGTGACATTTGGGAATTTTTCCTTGAGGGCTGAAACTACATCCTCGTTAAGGACATCAACAGGAATTTCAGAGACTTTTGTGACCTCAAGTATGGGTTTAGTGACGCTTGAAGAATGCATGTAATATGCAATCATCAGTTGATGTTTTGTTGCAAGTGACAGTGCAATGTTTTTAAAGCAATTTGTGTGTCGAGCAATTTGTTTAAAAAAGCTATGTTTTGACTCAAAACGTATAGTCCATAATCTAACCAGAGGCCCAAAGCAACGAATCATCTGAGGGTAGTGCTCTAGGTAGTGATGTTTTGGTAAGACACATCCAGGAAACAGTTCAAAGTACTTTTGTCTGTGCTCAGAGATTTTGAAATCTAAAAATGCAAGTGTCTCTTCAGTGTGGACAGGAGCAACTACTAACTCGACAATGTCTTTTAGTTCTAAAATGACTTGCCATGCAAGCTCATCCTCTGGTACGAACAAACCAACCATAAATGGAATTAGTCTCAGCAGGTTCCAATTTTCATGAGCATTTCCGCCGATAGTTTTTTTGGAGGAAAATGTGCGTTGAATAACATGTGGTCTATTGGTTTTGTCACCCTGCTTGTATGGGAAATTCTGGATTAAGGAATTTAGGGAGTCAAGAGTGAAATACTTCTTTGAAATAAGAAGATTTAAGCACTTTGCTAGCTCCACCGGAACAATACCCTCAAATAAATCGTGAGCAATATCAGGAGGATAACCTGTGCTTACGTCAAAATGGGCAAGGCTTTCAGAAAGAATACACTTTCTTTTTACTCCACAGTAGTTACTATTGCTCTTCTCTGCAAAGTCAACATGTTCTTTGTGAATATCTCTTGTTCGAAGGGGGTAAGCACCAGATTTGACATCTTGACACTGAATCTCAGATTTTTGTGCTGTACAAAATCTGCATATGTAATGCCCAGAAAAACTCTCAACAAAGCCAGCTAAGCCATGGGCTCCAAGATTGTCTGCTACCACAGACTGGACTGTGCCTTTGACAGAGTGACCGAGCTGGGATATGAAAACGCCGAAGTGTTCCAATGTAGCCAGGTCTTTTAGAAGAGGCTCCAAAACTCTTTCATATCCATATATCTTAATATCATCTGTCTTGCATAAGATAGCTAGATAAATGGAAGACACTGCAGAATTTGAACCTGCCCACAAATCACTCAGAATCCAGTAGACACCACACAGTTTGTTTTTTGCGTGATGTTCCAAGAGGGTTACAAATCTCAAAATCATCCACATAAAGTGTAATTGAAATTCGCAATTCGTCACTACAGAGAAAACTATTCTCTTTAAAGTACTGACCATCCCTATAAGACTTGTACTGCTGTTGATGGTTTGTGAGATATCCCTCTTGCTCTATGCCTGTTTTTTGGCCTTTTACAATGTTTTCAAGAATGCAAGTGTTAGACAAAATCTGCTGCAAGGACTGGAGTAAAGGAACGTACTGAAAGGTCCTTTTCTTTTTTGCATCCAGAATACACTCAACAGGCTCCACAGCACGGAAATGTTCTTTGTAATATTGCTTTCGCTTAAAGGCTGTAGCCAGAGGACCTTTCTTTCCTATAGCTTTACCTAATGGATTTAATTCACACACAACAGCAGCAAGCTCACTAATAATCACATCATTAATCTGCAAATTGTGTTTAGAGAATACACCAGTAATAATACCTTTGGTCACAGGTACAGATGCAGAGCTCAGCAAGTAGTTAATTTCATCTAAAACTTCATCAACAGCCACAGATGGAACATGTGAAATATTTTCAAGTCTTAATAAGATGGAAGCAACTCTCTGCTCTATTAATTTGGGCAGGTCCTCAACAATTTCTCTATAATTTGCTGTATCTGAAAGTGTCTCATAGCCTAAATTTTCAAACTCTTCTGTAAAAACAGCAACCTCATCAGTAGCACAACTTTCTGAGGGCCCTGGCAAGTTATCAGTAAACGTAATAACTTCAGTTTTAAAGTCCTTTAAGGTATAACTGCTGTGATTCCTGTTTCTGTGTGAGTTATAAGTACCGTACACATTAGTTTGAAATGTACACCCTAAAAATCTCAGTCTCATGTCGCTTCAGATGAGCACGGATATGAAGGAAATACTCTCTTTCTGTTGATAATTCCTTACATTTACAAAGCGGACACTGGAAATTAGATCAATCAGATGACTTTGGAGTAGCTTTTTTTGCATGGGCTTTATAAGTATGGCTCATAAGACTCTTCCATGATGTGAACGTACATGGGCAGTCTGTGTATGTACAAGGATATCTATTTTTGCGCCCATAATGACCATGAATTAATCTCAAATGTTTTAGTAACTCGTACCTACTTCCCACTGATATATCGCAATCTGTGCAGGTCCACATTCACATCTGCAAAACAAAGAAAAAAACAAGTTTCAAAAATGTTCTACAAATAAAGGAAATATCAAAAATAATGAATATTCTAGGAATCAATGAGTGTCAAAACCTGAACACTAAGACTCATTAAGAGTCTTATGGCAGAGCTGTAGTATTGAATAGCATTAAATTGTCAGGTATAAGCCTAGCTAATGAAGTGATGACTATGTGTAGTCTGCGAATAATTAAGGTCAAAATTCAGCACTTACAGCCACTAGGAGATTGCCACGTTTTTTTTTATTTGTAGACTGATAGAACTGGTCCATATGGACTGGTCCAAGATTTCTATTTAAGAAAATAAAGAATTTCAGCACCAGTCAAAAAATAATGTGAACATTTTTTGCCATTATTTTCAGACTGTTGAATGTAAGTACATTCAAGTATATTGTGCAAGTATATTGTAGGCCAACAGCAGAGCTGTTGTACTGAATAGCATTAAATTGTCAGGTATAGACCTTATGCGCCAGAGAAACGAGGGGGCCGCCATCTTTAGAATATTGTCTTTGAACTTCCGTTTTTGCAGTCATTCTGTATATTTCTATGGCATTGCTGTCCAGAAGTAATTAGCTTTTGAAGTGGATTTACTTAAAGGGTTAGTTCACCCAAAAATGAAAGTTATGTCATTAATGACTCACCCTCATGTCGTTCCAAGCCCGTAAGACCTCCGTTCATCTTCGGAACACAGTTTAAGATATTTTAGATTTAGTCAGAGAGATTTCTGTCCCTCCAATGAAAATGTATGTACGGTATACTGTCCATGTCCAGAAAAGGTAATACAGACATCATTAATATAGTCCAAGTGACTCCAGTGGCTCAATCTTAAGTTTATAAAGCGACGAGAATACTTTTTGTGCGCAAAAAACAACAAAAATAACGACTTTATTCCACTATTCATTTCCTTCTCTCTGAGCCTTGAGTTAGTTCACGCAGTAAAACAGCGCAGCGCTTCTGTGTTGCACGTCACACGTAGGCTCACTATTGGCCGATGCTGGTCATGTGTGTGATGCGTCTGATGCCGGTGGCCATCTTGTCCGGAGACACTGGCTCAGCGGTGGCCGTCTTATCCGGAGACACTGGCTCGCGGTGGCAATCTTGTACGGAGACACTGGCTCGGCGGTGGCCGTCTTATCCGGAGACACTGGCTCGCGGCAGCCATCTTGTACGGAGACACTGGCTCGCGGCGGCCATCTTGTACGGAGACACTGGCTCGGCGGGCGTGACCAGTCTCTGGCTCGGCAGACGTGAAACTCACAGAAAAAGTTGCAGGGCCAAGTCAATATAATGTTTCAGAGTCCAGCTAGGGTGATGCAGTGGCATAAAAGAGCTGAGCGGCTCGGATAGCCCTCCACGAAAAAATATCATCAGACATACCTCATCCATAGAAGTCAGGTGAGCAAGCTCCAAAAAGTCAACAACGTAATTCTCAATGGGTTGATCTCCTTGACGGAGATGCATAATCTTGACTGCTGGATTCATGATGGCAAAGTCTTCTGAACTGCTCCGAGACACGAAGGTTAGATCCAAATGCAGCTTTATTATGGGCAATCCAAAGGCGTAATCCAAAGTACAGGCAAAGTCAATTACAGGCAGGCAGTCCGTACAAACAAACAAACAAAACAGGCAGGGGGCAGAGGCAAGAGAGTAATCCACGGAACAGGCAAGAAATCCAAAAACCAAGAGACATGAAACCAGGGAGAATGCTCGGAATTGCAGTGTGACACTAAAACAAGACTTCGCAGGGAAAGAATGAGTGTACAAGGTATAAAAAGGCTGAGACTAACAGGGTAAACAAACTAAACAAGATAACAAGGGGGCATGGTTAATCAGAAACACCTGGGGAGACTAATCAACATAACGGGGAACTGCTAAACACGGGACAAGACAGAGGAACACAGACATGAATCATTACAAATGTATTGTATGTATGTATACATTTGTAATACATTTGTTACTGTGTTTGTTCATCTTTGTAAACGTTAGTTAATACAAATACAGCTGTTCATTGTTTGTTCAACAATGTTGTTAAGATTTTAATAAAGTATTAATGTTGAAATTAACATTAACAAAGATTAATAAATGCTGTACAAGTGCAGTTCATGCTAAGTAGGGGAGAACAGGGCACAAAGTAACGCTTTTTGACTTTCTCAGTTTGTGTAAATCTACTTATGGTTCAGAGTATTTTTTTTTTTTCCCCCACATTAATTTCCCACATGTCTAGTACAATTATGTGGTTTTGTTTTAATAATACAGTATATACTTTTTTCTGGATATACCCCGAAAGAATGGAAGTGAAATGTGACAACATGCCCCATAGTACATTGTAACATGACATATGACAGCTTAAAATTTTATCTGATCTAATAAAAAAAAGTATACAAAACAAACTAAAATATTTTCTAAATAAAATACAATTAAAAAACTTTTTCATATAAAATAATGGCAAATTTTAATAATTAAATATAAACTCATTTTTGAGTTTTGACTACGAACACATGAAAACACAACTATACAACATAGTTCAAAACAAATAAATAATTAGTAATTTCTGAACATTGACTCTCAGTCTTTATTCGCCTTTTTCTCACGTTTTCTCAATAAAATTAATAAAAGTATAGAATATAATAGCATATTTCTAATAGGGGCACATTGTAACGCAGTGTTATGCCCTCGCCTGCACAACTGGGATTTAAACCCGGCTAGTGTTTTCTGCTAGTTAGCGAAGCATTACATAACTATCTCAACTGTTAAATAACATCTTGGAGATTAAAATAATATCAGATTTGTCTTATTTTAAATAAACACAAAAAATAGAAATGAAAAATTAACTTAAGTAAGAAATTTACTTTTGCTATGGTTTAATAAATGTCTATGGATATCTTCCCAAAAAAAAAAAATTGGCGGAATTTTTTTCTCTATATAGTGTTGATATGGCAACTAGTAAATACACAAAGTTTCGTCATCCAAGCATGTGCGGAAGTATTTAAAACAAGCGTGTTACAACTAGCCCCGTGTTACGTTGTGCCCCGCGCTCCCCTAATGTAATTAACTAATGTTAACTAATTCACCTTATTGTAAAGTGTAACCGAAATGTGTTTGTGACTGATCTACAGTCTTCAGGATAATGATTTAAATAGAGAGAGTCACTTTGCATTGTCAGCACATGCTTCAGTGCTCTGAGAGTGTTTATAGTGCTGTGAGTTTAACACTTCATGACTGAGAGCAGAACAGAACACACTCTTCATCATCACACAAGACTAAACTACAGCAATGAACACAATCAACATCTTCATCTGGATATTGCTCTGTATATCAGGTATACAATAAGACACTGACATGCTTATAACTACATTAATAAAGTTGGTTCATATTTTATAAATATTGAACATCTATTTCTATTTCTAATATGACACATTGTTTTTATATTGTCTTTATGCATTTCTCTTCCAGGCTCCAGAGGACAGATCACAGTAACTCAAACTCCTGTAGTTCATACAGTTTCATCAGGAGAGAATGTTGTGATGAGATGCAGCGCCAGCACTCCTTTAACAGGCTGTAGTCCACCCTGTCTGTCCTGGTACTCACAGAAACCTGGAGAAGCTCCTAAACTCCTGATTTATAGAGTGAACAGACTCCAGTCAGGAACTCCATCTAGATTCAGTGGCAGTGGATCTGGCAGTGATTTTACTCTGACCATCAGTGGAGTCCAGACTGAAGATACAGGAGATTATTACTGTCAGAGTTTTCACAGTATCAGTGGTAGCTATGTGTTCACACAGTGATAAAGAGTCGTACAAAAACCTCTGTCAGTCAGACGTCACAGTGACTGCACTGATACAGCTGAGAGAAACTGCAGCTGCTGATGGAGGATCACAAACTACATAATATCAAACCTTTCACACACTTTATTCATTTATTATGATGTAAGTAAACATGTAACATAATCTTATATCCCTTACTAAACTGGACACAAATGTGGAGAAAATGTGAGTGATGCTTGTTCCTGTAAAACTTGCCACTACAATGTAATCGAACTGTAGGAAAGTCAATCTCTTTAATTGCACTTCCATCCTTCACCACTAGAGGACATATCTTTAATATTACTGAGTTCCCTTTCTGTCAGCAAGAGAGTTTCTCTGGGCACTTCAACACTTCCTTTATTTCCAAAGGAGAATATTCTCTAGCAAGATAATATCTCTATAAAGGAGAACATTTCCTCTAAAAGACGCTTGTTTCTTCCGGTCGAGTTTGCAGATGAGTTACCATTTGGTACCATTCACAACTTTTGACAGTGGAAATGGAAATAATTGTGTACCGTACCGCTCAGTGGAAACGAGCCATAACTTTAAACAGAACGAGTACATCTTTCTTGAAGTGCACATTGTAGATCATAACAGAAATTAGCACAGCTAAAACTGAGTAATGATTGAAGCCTCTTCCAGCAGCGGTCGGGACGAGTAGAGCGCAGTCTGGACGGTTTAGAAGTTGCAGATGTCCTGATCAGGCCAGTGTGCACATGATGATGGACAGGAGTCATAGTCCCATACTCCATTTCAATGAAGTCATTCAACTGTGCTCTCAGAGTTACAGTTATATTCATAAAGAGCCTTCGAGTCCCACCAGGTGTAATCCACGTTTAGAGAGTTGGGTCACTCTCCCACTCTTTACTGTAGATACAACTGTATATTTATGCCACTTTGACACACTGATCACTCGAATATACAGCTACAAATGATCTCACTAAAACCCCGTCAGTCATGAATGATCACGTCTGATTGCTGATCTCTGATTGGCTGAATCAGATCTGCAGTGGGCCGGTGTATTTACACATCATGATGACTGATTTTATGGACTACATGCACACTAGAGGCTGACATTTTTTCGGGAATCCCACGGGTCACGGGATTCCCGTGGGATTCCTGCAGGATGGGAGTCATCTTTGCTATTAATCACGGGATTTGGACGGTACAGGATAAATGGTTAACGGGAGCAGACGGGAGCGGGAATCAACCAATAGCAAAGACGACAAAAAAGAAAAAAGTAAATGCACCATTTTGTAGTTTCCTTTTAATACGCCTACAATGTAACGCAATTAAAAAATAACTACACGACCCAGCCGTCCCAGAAGCAGTGGCGGATACAGAATGTCATTAATAGGTGGGCCCGGTTTTTTAAGCTTATATAGGCTACACGCTATACACGTAACTTTGCTAAATTATATGTACATTGTACAATAACATTACGATGTCCATCGATTTAAATAGTATGCTACATTTGTCGTTTAATTAGATGTAGCCTATGCTGTTTTAATAGAATTTTTGTGTGACTAAAATACTTAGATTCGCCTATTTAAATAACGTATATGTAAATGGTCCAGTGGTAGAGCTTTCGCGAACAGTATCAGAGGTTGTGGGATCTAATCCGCCCCAGTATAATTTTTTTTTTTTTTTTTTCATCAAAACTGATTATGTTCATCAGTGGTTGTATATCAAGGAGGGACACGTGTGCATTATGATGTGTGATTTCACCAGAACGAATAGAGAGTATCCGCAACGGATTGAAGCGCGCTTTCATCACTTGATTTAAAAAAAAAAAAAAACATTTCAGCGCTAGATCGTCTCTTATTTAACAAACGAACGAAATGAATGCTCTGCTGGTTAACTGGAGATGTTTAATTTATTTGTAGAATTGGTACATTCGTGCCGCGAGATGTTTTAAAAAGTGGTGGGGACATGTCCCACCCGCAAATTACGCCTATGTAACACTACACGCCTGATAAATGTCAACAATAGCAGATCGGTACGTAGTGAATTTAATTACCTTGTACTCATGTCAGTCAGCCCTCGATCCGGCTGCTTTAAACCTGAAGTTCATCTGTTTGTTACGCGAGTCACTATCACAACGTTAAGTCAGTGCGCGCACAGAGATGAGTTGCGTGATAGCATCAGTGGACTGACACGTGATATGCCGACATAATATTTTTCTTTTGTAGCTATTTTTCGTAGCTATTGTACATAAATGTCCTCAGGAAACTATTAAAATGAAATTATTTATTAGTTCATTATTATTATTATTACAATTAAAAATTTAAATTGTTTTTATTAATCTGATTGGGTGGGCCACCGGTCGTGCCCACCCAGATTTTATTTGCTGTCTTCCATTTTCTGGAGAAAATCTAGAAACAGGGGCTCAGCAGCTGGTCTAAAACAGGATGGAGATGGAGAGCAGATTAAATCAAATTCTATGTATTAACTAAACACTAATTGAAGAAAAAAATATATGGGAGCGGTACAGGAGCGGGAGTCAGTTTAAACAGGAGCGGGATGGGAGTGGGAGTCAATTTACCAGGAGCGGGATGGGATGGGATTATTTTTTAAACTTTGGTCTGGGAGTGGGACGGGACAAGATTTCTTTCTGTGGGAGTGGGACGGGACAGGAGTGAAAATCCACTCCCGTGTCATCCTCTAATGCACACTTGAGTTTTGTTTATTAACCAATTAGTCTATAAAATGTAGGTGCTTGAAAACCGCCAAACCAATTTTTACCAGCACAATCAAACTCAAAACTGCCCAAATCTGGCAGCACTGGCTTCATGTCATCACTGTTTCCAAATGTCACTGGTTCGTCTCTAGGGGGCGATGATCTCTGTGAACCCATGAACCACTGTCTATTTCATTTTACCTGATCTCAGATCAGTTTTTTAAATATTAATGTTTATTGACACATTTTTATAATAAAAAAGGAGTTGTAGTTAAAAGTGTCTAATTGGTCTGATTACCAAGCTCTCCATAAAACAAATAAAACAAACCCTTCAATTTAATAAACTAACACATATTATAAAGACATTTCATATTTACTGGTATTAGATGATTTGGTAATTGCATTGAATAGATTAGACTTTAAATTAAAACATTTGCATTTGGTGTGTAAAAGGTGTTTTTATGCTGAGTTTCCGCTGTTCTGACCAGCGTGTGGCGTTTCCAGAGCTTCAATACAGTGAATCATTATGCAAATCAATCGGTTCAATGGTTTCTAAAAGCTTTGTTTCTCCATCACTAGAGCAACATGATTCTGGTTCACTCTTGAGTTGATAACAGCAGGCCAGAGAGCAAACTTTGCCTGGCCCACCTCCACTTCTGGCTGGGTCCCCGGCCCAAAACTGGCCCAACACACTGAACATGGACACACAGAGCTTCCTCTGGCCCAGATGTGGCCCACACCCTGTAAAGCGACTCTTATTGACTGATATGGCCCAGGTCTGGCCCAGGCACTGTAAGACAGATCTGGCTGAGAGTCGGCTGGGCAGAAACTGGCAGTGAAACACACATTCAACCAAGAGTTTTTATTATAAAATTAACAAATACACTTTAATATAAACATGTATGAACAATGAACAAATACACTATGATATTAACATTTATTAACAACACACTGATTCTTCATTTGTGATCATGTATTAGTTATGATTTTCATAACACTTTCATATATATTTACACCATTGTCTATAAATGTAATGATTATGAAACAATTAGTGTCAGAACGGCTGTTTCTTGATCTTGATCTTTTTTATGATATTTTTATATAATAAAGTTTTTAATCTTCTATAAATGATCAGTTTGTCTGCGCTGCTTCACTGCTGCACTATAATGCAGTCAGAGGGTGTTTTATATGATCAGCACATGCTTCACTCTGCATGTGTTTATAGCTCTATGAACTGAACATGACATGATCAAGAGCTCTTCTTCATCAACCAACAAACATGACTTTCAGCATCATCTTCCTCTTGACTCTGGCAGTGTTTAGTTCGGGTTTGATTAATGATTTATTATTGTATTTTCAAACACTAATAACACTATATCATTACAATCATCAATCTTGTGTTTATGAAGAGAATGAGTCAGTGTTTCAATATGATCATCATGTTTTAGGTGTAATATATGATCCTGTCAATCAAACTGAACAGACTGCATTCAGTCACTTCTGCTGTCTGGACGTGATGCTTTCCATTTGAGACACAGCAACTTTTACATTCTTACACAATTACTGTCACAACGGCTGATTCTTGATTTATGATCTTGCTTTTTAAATTATTGTTATTATATTTTTATATCTAAAATACCATCACCTGCTTTTGCTTTTTTTTATGATATTTTTTATATTCTAAAGTTTTTAATCTCCTATAAATGATCAGTTTGTCTGCGCTGCTTCACTAAAGCAGAAGTGAAAGTGTTCCAGTCCAGATCATGTAACCAATCAGAGAGTGAGACTGAAAACCCCATTTGCATTGTCAGAGTGGAGTGATTGTGATCCTCTCAGAATAGAGCAGCTCTGTCTCCAGAGACCATGTTCAAACCCCAAGAGCTTTATTTGACATTTACTGCTACATCAACCTTCTGAAAAGCACCTGCATCTTCATCTGTTAGTTGAATGATGTTGTCAGACACAAAGTGAACTTGTTGAGAAGCTTTATTGAATGTTGCAGCAAACACAGCAGATTGAAAGATCACACACACACACACACACACACACACACACACACACACACACACACACACACACACACACACACACACTCTTTCAGTATTGAGTTGTAAATCACTCCAGCTGCAGCACTAGACTCATGTGAATCCTGCCTGACACAGGACACTCAGATACGGCTCATCTTCAGGAGAGAAACATCAGCACTCAGAGCTCTTGTGGAACGAGACCTCATGAGGAGCTCCATCATGTGTTACTCTGCAGACGTACAGCTCTCCCTCTTCCCAGCGTGCTTTGCTGAGGGTCAGGACGCTACTGCGGCTGTAGCGGCCGTCCTGCTGGCTCTCTGCGCTGGTCAGAACCCCCTCGGTGACCTCTGACCCGTCCAGTGTCCAGCTCACCAGCGCCCCCTGTGGAGAGTAAGAGCTGAGCAGGCAGAGCAGTGCGGCTGAGTCTCCAGAGATCTGCAGAGAAGAGGGCGGCAGCAGAGACACTGAGGGCTTCACTGTGGGACCAGCTGCAGGAGACAAACACAACACATTCACACACACACACACACACACACACACACACACACACACACACACACACACACACACACACACAATTACAATTACATTTTTAATGCATTAATTATGCACTGCTATATACATTAAAATGCATGTATGATCTAATCAATAAGTGTAACAGCAGTTATAACACATATTATCTATTATCAGGCCGATCTGACTGCTTTAATTCCAGCAATTATTCACTCTGAACATAAATATCTTACATTTTGAGATATTCACCTGAACTGAAAATGTAACTCAATTTCAAACAGAGTTAAAACACAATTGAATCACACAGAATGAACAAAACACTGAATTATAAGCACAACATGAGCAAAAGAGATTCAGTATCATTGACTGAACTACAGAAAGCAGCAACATTTACATTCTGATGTCAAATCTCTTTTTTCCATGTATGATTTCTACAATAAAAGATGAACTAAATATGAACTCAGTGTAGAAATAAATGAAGGAAAAACAAACCTGTAATAAACTGAATAAACTCATAGTGAGACACAGTGTGGAAATATGTTTAGATTTCCTTTTTTGTTGAAAGGAATAATGCTATTCTTATAATAATATCATTGTTTTAGATTAAATTAGTATACAACAATATCAGTAACAGTTTATTTAAAGCTTTTATACATATTGCATTATAAAAAGTATTGTTAAGTATGAATACATTGTAATATTATCTATTCATTGTTACACCTCCAAAAAATTATAATACACTAAAACTCATGATAAACAACCAATTTTAGACGTAACAAGGAATTTGCAAATATTTTAAACATTTTAACTTTGGTTACAGTTATAAGTAAAGTTTTGCCACAATATCTAATAATCATTATTATTAATAAATGTTGTTCTTGTTTCCACTGTAAAACACTTTCTGAAATCTAAATTGTATTTTTTTTAAATATGTAATTAAATAGACTTACATTTGATCACCAGTTTAGTTCCTCCACCGAAAGTCCACCACAGTGATACAATCTAATGAAACGCTCGTACAAAAACCTCTATTCCACTCGAGTGAACACACACTCCAGCAGAGAGAGAGAAACAACACTTCAACACACTGATATTAGAAGATCCTCAGCTCTTCTCAACACTCACTCATTCAGATTTGACTAAATGCTTTCTGATATAACACTGTTTAAAGAAATATATTTGATGAGCTGTGACCTCTGAGGTGACCTTTGACCTCTTTGATCATGGATGATGTTGTGGAGTTTCTCATAATTAGGGTTGGGAATCGTAAGAAATTTTCCGATTCCGGTTCCGGTTCCCATTCATTAAAAAATCTTAAAACAACTAATAAAAAAATAGTAGTAAGGGAAAAATCCCAAATGAGTTTAACAGACTGGTAATGTCAACAAATTCAACATATTATTAAGCAATTTTTGCAAAAAATATAATTTTTTCTGAAGGAAAATAAAAATTTCTGCATTCTCTAGAATAATTTGGGACCTCTCCTATATAGCTTATTGTATAATCTCCAGCAGTGGAGAATACCCTCTCAGAAGGGGTAGAATATGCTTGAACACCCATGTAAGATGTGTGTAGAACAGAATGATTGATTCATAAATACTTTACTTGTTTCATTACTGGATAAATCAGCGCTCTAGCAGTTAATAAACAGAACTGCATGCGTCTTGCGGAAGAACATTGTTGTCGGAGCTACTTCTCTCTATTGATGTCTATGATATGTCACGCAGGCACTGGGCTACTGGGCTACTCCGCAGCGGCTGCGATCCGCCAGTCCGAGTATAAACGCTTATTGCAGGCTTAACGTAGTGATTCAGGATAAGACAAAAACACGGTTTGAAAAAAAAAGCATTCATGATGTGCTCATTGTATAGGCCTACATGTAAATTCTGAACACAAAATTCTGAACACAAAAAATTCATTCATGCGTCTTTATGAATGTTTTGAAGCATCAGATGTAATCGATACACTCGTTATTTGAAGGCAGCGACTTTCAAAAGGTGATTTACTCTATTTTGGTTGTCGTAGACATCTGTGTTTATACTCTAATTATAAACTTTTATCTCAGTACTTCTGTGATCATTTGAATATTTGTAACATAAATATCGATAGTTCAAGGGTAGTTTTTGTAATTTAGGATAAGATCGTGTGTGTGTTTGAATCAAGGTATTTTAAAGATTAATCGTGCAGCAATGAAACAATGAAAATATAAAAGGTATTTTGCATGTTCTCCACAGTCAAGCATGTTTTCATATTCAAGGTCTGTTCTAAAAGTATCTGGACTGGTTATGAATCTCCATACAAGATCATGAAACGTGAACAAGCTCTAATATGTCTCCATCTTTAACAGCCTGTTTCTTCTCCATTTGATGATTTCAGACACACATGAGGCTTCATGATAGATGGAGTGACACCATGAACTCTGATTAGAGATTCACAATCAGTCCTGATACTTTCTGAACAGACTCATGATTCATGATCTTACTTTAGTGATGGCGGTTCATCTAGTGGAAGTGTAGCAGTGATGATGGTCACATGACTGAATATGGACACAGAGATGGACGTTCATCTGCACATCCTCAGTGTCTCAGGAGTCACAATAAAAATACTAAATAAAGTCATGATTCTGTAACTCTAGTGTATATGAGTTTGTTATCAGCACAAGCTGTTGTAAATCCTGCCCACTTCTTTGCATTGTCAGCACATGCTTCAGTGCTCTGAGAGTGTTTATAGTGCTGTGAGTTTAACACTTCATGACTGAGAGCAGAACACACTCTTCATCATCACACAAGACTAAACTACAGCAATGAACACAATCATCATCTTCATCTGGACCATTGCACTGTTTATTCAAGGTTTGTCTAATACAGTTTTTATAATGATTATTAATTCTCTTAAAATGTGATTATATATATATATATATATATATATATATATATATATATATATATATATATATATATATATATATATATATATATATATATATATATAATTTAATTTTAATTTTTGTTTGTATTTTCTTCCAGAGTGTAGAGGACAGATCACTGTAACTCAGAGTCCATCAATACCAGCAGTTCAACCAGGAGAAGAAGTCAGAATAAACTGTAAAACCAGCAGTGATGTGTATTATAGTAATCGTTTAGCCTGGTATCAGCAGAAACCTGGAGAAGCTCCTAAACTCCTCATATATTATGCAACAACCCTCCAGTCTGGAACTCCATCTAGATTCAGTGGCAGTGGATCTGGCAGTGATTTTACTCTGACCATCAGTGGAGTCCAGACTGAAGATACAGGAGATTATTACTGTCAGAGTTTTCACTATCCAAACAGTAAACATGTGTTCACACAGTGATAAAGAGTCGTACAAAAACCTCTGTCAGTCAGACGTCACAGTGACTGCACTGATACAGCTGAGAGAAACTGCAGCTGCTGATGGAGGATCACAAACTACACAATATCAAACCTTTCACACACTTTATTCATTTATTATGATGTACTAAGTAAACATATAATCTTATATCTCTTGCTAAACTGGACTAAAATGTGTAGAAAATGTGAGTGGTGAGTGTAGACAATTTATGATGATGTAAGTAAACATTTAACACAATCTAATGTGGAGAAATATGAGTGGCGCTTGTCCCTGCAAAACTTATTATATTACAACTTATATTATTGCTGTAGGAAAGTCAATGTCTTTAATTGCACTTACAAAATTCACCACTAGAGGACACATGTCTTTTACATAACTGAGTTCCCTATCAGTCGCTCACGTTTGACGTTACGATGACGTGACGACGAAATTGGGATCACTTCAGGGAGCCCTATCATCTTTGAGTGTCTACAGAACAAGCCAATGAATGTTGGCGTGCGTGAAACGCGTCACGCACAGCGCAGCGCGGATATAAACAGGGAGCGGGCGCACACACACATTGTCTTTCACTTCGGAGCCAAGCTTCTGTTTGATTTCAGATCTACAAGATACAAGGTGCCTTCAGTGTTGGTGTGACGGCGCGATCAGCGAGACGTTGCGGAGGGTCTGACGCCAGGCCTAGTGCTCGTATGCTTGTGTAACTTGTGCTAAGCTGGGTTTCATATGTGGTGATCCCTGCGGCGATCCCATATGCGTATTCCTCCACGACCAGCTCTCTGCAGTGAGGCCGTGTCTTTCCCTTGGCAGAGTCCGCTCTGCCGTCTCTGTCTGGTTGTCCGGTGTCCTCCCCGTTCTCAGGCTGGAGCCACCCCATGATATGCTCTTATGATATGTCTCTAGCTGAAGTCACCCAGCTAATATCACAGATCTTGATGAGTCAGAATTCAATGATTTTGAAAAGGCTGTAAACAATTCTGATTTACAACATGCCAGAAAAGATGAATTGAGGGAGTTCTGAGAGTGTTGAAGAACATTGTTGGACCAAACATGGACTGGTCAAAGATCACTAGTTGTGTACAGGAGAAGGGTGAAACTGTAAGTGAGTACACTGAAAGATTTTGTCAGTCAGCTGCAGCATACAGTGGGATAGATGACACTCCAGAGAAGGTGCTAGACCGCTAGTTCGCACATGGTTTGATGGTCTTTTATCAGAACATGGAAAGCCATTGCCTTTCTTAGACTTCACAATGTCCATTAGAACCCTGCAAAACAACTTGGACAGATTAGCAACTTGGGAAAGAGACTCTGATGTGAAGGCAAGAGTAAAGAGTAAAAATTGCAACAGCATCCTTTAAAGTCAACACAGAAAATCAACAGAAACGCAAATGTCCTAAGAGAGAGGGCAGCTGTTATTACTGTGGTAAGCATGGACATTGGAGAAATGAGTGTAGGAAAAAGAAAAAGAACTTTAGAGAAGTTAACTGTTACTCAGCTTCTGCTCAGTCTGCTTGCTACTCTGAAGCATCCCCTCCCCTCGTCATTAAACTCGTGGGGCGGCTTGTTGAGGTGTTAACCATTTAGGCTGTGAGTGCTTAATCTCCCCAGTAACCTACAACAAAGATGAAATACTTTTTTTTTTAAAGAACAAAAGGAAAGTGACTGTCTCAGCCTTCCTTTGGGGGACACTGGTTAACTACACACACAGCCTTAAATGTTATGCTACAGCACAAGCCATTCACTCATACATCCTCTATGGGTTATGATGTCTGCTAAGATGTTTTCATTGGAAGATGGAGATGTTGCACAGTAAAGTTTGCAAATCACCTACAGGGACAGAATAGGACACACAGACCAGTGAGGAGCCCAGGGAAGAACCGAAGTGCAGCAGGCCTCGGGGGCCAACCCTGTGGTGAAGACTTCCTCATAGGTTTCCCCCTCTCAGTAGTTTATCCCCACCTTACTGGTCCATAGATGTCAATTCAATACAGACTAGGTTATGGAAAAAAAAAAATACAATCACAATGTTTACTGTAATACGGTAACGGTAGGTAGTCAACCAGAATGCCTATTACAGCCACGACAAAAATAAACCAGTCGCATTTCAAAGTCATTTGCGAAATGACCGTCAGGTGGCGCAAAGGGATATTGTGCAAAACAGCAGCAATTGTCGCATTTTGAAATGTAAGTGGCGTTAATGTCAATTAACAGTAAGGATGAAATACTACAACTATGGTAAACAGAATAGAATTTTTTTTCAGACAGAAAAATAGAATCAAAAGTTAAAAATAGAGACGAGAACAATATAGCCTATATTTCATATTGTAGATGTCGGTGGGCAATATAAGCCTATTCCCCGGGGGAGCAGCACGATAACAACAAAACAAACAAAAACAAACTAATAACAAAAATAACAAACAAAAATAAATTATATGCAATGAAGCTGATTATTTTTACTGTTATATTGAGGAATGAGACGAATGAAGAGCGTTGAGAACACACACTGGAGAAACGAAAGTTTGGCCATTTCTCAACGAGTAAAGTCATGGCCGAGTGGTAGAACTTACGTTTCAATCATCTAGATGACATTTTATATTAGCCTATTAATGCATTTTAAAGCCTAATATTAATGCAGAGAGATTTGTCTAGTTCTAAAACTCTGTTACACCATATAGATTTTTGCTTATATTTATAAAATAACCATGCATTTCCATTTTACACGAAGGAACAAATATTATACAACAGAATGACGTTACATCTGTCACAGAGAGTGATGAAGCAGACAGGCGAGTATAATGTAACTTAAGTTTATTATGAACAGAAGCACGGAAACCAGCAGATGTAAATGGTGAGTTGAACACAATGAAGATAGTTGAATTGAACTTAGCTGATGAATAACAGTATTGTCCTTCACAGGTAGACAACGGAATGAGGCTGATGGCAGACGTGGATGAGAGTCACTGACGATGATAACAGGTTCGTGGAACAGGATCAGAAGACGAGGATGGCAGGTAAGTGGAACAGGTAAGGATCGAGGTAGAGTCTGTGTGTCCATGGATAGACGAGATCAGACAATGAAGAGTGGTGCAAGTGAATGTATATAGTGAACAGGTGACGAGGTACAGGTGAGGTGATTAGTGTTGGATTACATTTTTATTAAATGTTTAATTTAGTTTTTCCACTGCAATAGTATCTAAACTGATAAAATTTAGTAGACTGATTTCAGGTGATTATTGAGTCTCCAGCAAGAGTCTCCATTCCTGCCAGCTCTATTGTGTTTTAAATGAGTCAGATCACTTGATTCTCACCTTTCGGAGCCCAGACGTTGAATAGTTAGGTTGAATGACTTTCACTGAGAATCTCACCTTTTGTTCTGCAAATGGCTTTCGGACCCAAATGGCTCTTGGAGCCTTATGCTGATTGAATTAGGATTGGCCAGACCCTCACAGTCTAGGGTGTTACCTTAACCTGTATAATCATTTACATGCTTTGTTTGAATTTGTCTCCACCTCCAAAAGTCCCTCTCCCTTGGAAGGTATATAACTGTAAATATATAATGTTTGAGTTAGATCATGTTGGAAGTTTCTACAGCCGCGTACAGTGGAGTTCTCAATAAAGAACAACTTCTGTTGAACGCGATCCCAACTGTCTCACTGGTCTCTGCTTCGATCAAAGAAAACTTTACAAGAGATGGTGCCGTGACCCGGATGGAGAAAAAGGAAACTCAAAGAACTGAATCTTGAAACTTCAAGCTTTCCAGCTTCCTCCAGATTGAAAACTTCAAGCTCAAAGATCTCAACAAAGCTGACTGAGTCCCAGACTGAATCTTGAAACTTCAAGCTCAAAGATCTCAACAAAGCTGACTGAGTTCCAGAAATTTTTTCTGTACAACCAACGATTCGGTGAGTTTCACTCCATCCAAAGAACCAATGCAGACCAGTACAAATGTGTTTTTCCTCTGCGTCGTTCAGAGAAGAAGTTAACAAACAGCTGTAGAGTTTGGTTAACTAAAGATAAGCCTCTAAAAAGTTTTCTTTTAGAGATGAAATTTACCCTCTGTTGTTGGCAGGGAAGATTAACAGTTACATGTTAATATTGTGTGTATGCTCTTGCTAGAGAAGACCTATCTGTAAGCTAGAGAAAGTTAGCATCAAGTGCTAACAGTTGGTGTCCTTTGCTTTAGGCAGAGAAGAATTAGCTTTACGTGCTAGTTATTTCTGTTGATCCTCTGTTCTTGTCAGCAGGGAAGTTAAGTGTGGTAATTTGGAAAGTTAACAATAGTTAAGCTGTGTTAACAAGTGTACCCTCTATTGTAGACAGTAGAGAGAAGTTTTAATGTTTTGTTTGTGGTAATAGAAATTCACAAAATGTTTAGGAAAAGTACTAGACAGATTACACCTTTTTGGACAGATAGTGAATTCAAGTCCTTGTTATCAGAGCACATGGACTCCATCGTGACTGAGAAAGTCAGGTTGAATTTAACAAAGAAATTTGGCATTGATGCCAACAGAGTGTGGTCAATTGAAGATTGTAAGAAGGTACTAGGAGAAAGTATTCGCAAGAACGATGTGAAAGCCATTATCTGTGTTCACAGAGAATTCAGCTTATCCATTGCACAAGAACAAGCGCAGTGTATTGCTACGTTAAACGATCAGAACAAACAATTGCAGACTCACATGTCCTGTCTCAAGACAAAGGTGGGCCATAACAAAGCCTCAACCAAATGTGATTTAGAAGACCAACAGTCAGATGAAAGCTATCCTGATTTACAGTCTTTTGATAGTATAGAGGACAATGTCAATGCAGATGTAAATGCAGATGTAAATGCAGTTGAAGTGTGCGTAGCTAGACAAAAGCCTCAGGGAAAAGGTGTTGATACAGTTCCATCTGCAATCCCCATACTAGCAGTCAACACAGCTTTATGTCCTAAAGATATAGAGAGAATTGCTGAAAGTTTGCCATCAGTGCAAAGAAATTTTTCTGAGTTTAGGAGAGAGTTGTCCAAAAAGATGCGGCTCTACGATATGTCTCTAGCTGAAGTCACTCAGCTAATATCACAGATCTTGACTGAGTCAGAATTCAATGATTTTGAAAGTGCTGTAAACAATTCCGAGTTTCAAAATGCCAGAAAAGATGAATTGAGAGATGGAGTTTTGAGAGTGTTAACGAACATTGTTGGACCGAACGTGGACTGGTCAAAGATTACTAGCTGTGTACAAGAGAAAGAAGAAACTGTGAGTGAATATACTGAGAGGTTCTGTCAGGTAGCGGTAACGTACAGTGGAATAGTGGATGATTCCGAAAGTGTGTTAGCTGACAAAGGAGCTCTAATCCGAATTTGGGCAGATGGTCTTGTAGCTGAGTACAGAACAGCCTTGCCATTCCTAGATATTACGTGGGCTAAAAGAACTCTCAGAAGTAACCTAGAAAGTTTAGCTATTTGGGAAAGAAATTCTGATGTCAAAGAGAGAGTAAGAATTGCAGCAGCATCCTTTAAGGTTAACTCAGAGAAGCAAAAGAAACGCAAAAGTCCTAGAGAAGCCAGTTGTTCTTACTGTGGCAAGCACGGACATTTTGGAAATGAGTGTAGGAAAAGCAAAAAGAACTTTAAAGATGTAAATAAGGTTACTCAGCTTCTGCTTAGCCTGCTTGATATTCTGAAGCAGCCTTTCCCCTCCTCGTTAAACTCGTGGGGCAACTTGATACAGTGTTAACCATTTAGGCTGTGATTGCTTAATCTCCCCAGTAACTTACAACAACGATGAAAGACTTATTTTTGTTTAATAGAACAAAAGGAAAGTGACTGTCTCAGCTTTTGTTTGGGGGACATTAAATAAGACTCACAGCCTTAAATGTTATGCCATAAAATATTGCAGTCAGACAACCATCCTCTGTTAATGATGTTTATTAGGACTGATGTTTCACTGGAGAATGGAAATGTGCCAATTTTCTCACACACTGTACAGTGTGTACACAACACAGGGATAGGATAGGACACATGGACCAGTGAGGTGCCCAGGGGAGAACTGGAAGCAACAGGCTTTCGGGGGCCAACCCTGCGGTGAAGATTCCCTTATAGGCCCTTCCCAACCATAGTCCATCCTCACCTCACTGTTCTTTTTTAGGTGTCTCATAAATTAAGAAATAGGGAAAGAATGAAACGACAACCGTAGACTCTGAAAACGATAGAACCATAGTGTTAAAACTGCTACAACCGTAGTGTTTTGAAGAATTACTGCTCTGTTTTGTTTTCTTTCTTCCTCTGTGCAGATAAACACTTGAGGGCTGTTCCAAAAAAAAAAAATCCATATGCAACGACGTCTTATCTGCATATGAAGCCACAACCTAAAGAAGACTAATACACCCATTGCTGAACGAACTATCACAAAAGAAAATGAAAAATACACAACGCAGAAAATTCATGGACCCTAATCGCATATTCGTTTCTGTGTCAACATGCAATTACAGAAAATCAACACAGAACATGTGCAACTTATGGAAGAGTGAAGTCCATGCATGAATACTGCAGGTCTGCCGTTTCTTTGTTTTATTGTGTTACAGGTATGTGTGTATGCCATAATGTATTCACAAGCGGCATCCTGGTATAAAACATCACCTCAGATTTCCATGAACAAACCTCATGAGGGACGAGTCATCAGAGCGACTCTACGTGACAAATGGACTCTACAGGAAACAGACTTCACAGCTATTCAGGCGCCATGGACTTTCAAGACTTCCACTCTTATGCTACATGGTTTTCTGTGTAATCATGTAGATTATATGACATTTTACACCCTGCGTCGCAGGTGTCAACAGTTATGGTTTTGAGAAGAACTATGGCACTCATGTAAATCAAGGACACAACACAGAATAAGTTATACGTGCCTGTAACTTACACAAGTTACAAGAATTAACTTTTAAGTGTATAAATTTGTATTTTTGTGAGAGTTATTAGAACTCTCAAAGGGGGAAGTGTTGGATTACATTTTTATTAAATGTTTAATTTAGTTTTTCCACTGCAATAGTATCTAAACTGATAAAATTTAGTAGACTGATTTCAGGTGATTATTGAGTCTCCAGCAAGAGTCTCCATTCCTGCCAGCTCTATTGTGTTTTAAATGAGTCAGATCACTTGATTCTCACCTTTCGGAGCCCAGACGTTGAATAGTTTATGCCTGTTTCGAATGCGCATGCGTCGCGTCTGAACGCGTTGTTGTCTTTGGAGCTCCATCGATTGATTTATAATTCTTGATTTCTCTTTAAACTCACTTACAACGAACATTTTCTATTTTTCCTCACCTCATAGTTACAACGCGGACTGTTGAGCAGACGTGTCTCAAGCCTAGTGATCCAACGCTGGATACTCTTATAGGTTACGTCCGTGGATCACGGCTGAACGCGTCTTCTCCGCACTCATTTATAAACAAACATTTTTTTTTCGCCTATCGTGCGTCTACTCCACACCCGTACCACTAAAAAGACGGATTATATCCAAGACTTAAGCCATAAATTAGTATTAATATTGATAGCATCACTGGTAGCGTCGTTGAAATGGCGAATATATCAGATGTAAGTAGTCTACCTTTTGGTGCAGGTGAGGATACATTTGAGCTACACGCGTTGCAGTCTGAGCTGGAAGCTGTTGAAAAACAGATCCACGACCTTTTAGTGAGAAAAGCCGAGCTGATAGAACGGCGGTTAGCTCTTGAAACATCACGAGCCGATGAACACAAATCAACACAAACTCCGACCTCGTCTACTCCGTGCGTTACTCAGCATCGGTCACGAGCGTCGAGGCCGCGATCAGCTATGGTCTCGTTTACGCCGGCTCCAACATGCCACCACGAAGCCTGGATATTTCCGCAGCGGAAGACGCGAGTCAGGTCTAGACCAAGAAAACTCTCTCCGACCCTCCCGGTTTTCGAGATATCCACACAAAACCGCTTCTCCCCTCTTCGCGAAACAGAACGCGATGCTGTGATCATCGGTGATTCCATCGTTCGACACGTACAAGCTACGTTAAATAAAAGTAAGGTGCATAGTCACTGCTTTCCTGGTGCTCGTGTTTCTGAAATCGCTGCTCACGTTCCCGAGATTCTGAACGAGCGCGTCGGAACTGTGGTCCTGCACGCGGGAGGGGCCGACATCAGGCTGCGACAGACAGAGGTTCTGAAGAAAGACTTCAGGAATCTGATCGATACGGTACGCAGCACATCGCCTGATATAACGATCATTGTGTCAGGACCGCTTCCCACGTACCGACTAGGTCATGAAAAGTTTAGTAGATTATTCGCGCTAAATGAATGGTTAATATCATGGTGCAATGAGCAGAAACTGCTCTTTGTAAATAATTGGAATCTGTTTTGGGAGCGTCCCAGGCTTTACCGTGCTGATGGCTTACACCCAAGCAGATTCGGATCGGATCTTCTGTCAGATAACATCTCCAAAATGTTAAATACCTTTTGACTAGTAACCAAAAGTTCAAATCATAGTCTCTGCTGCACCAAATTAACTGATATAAATAGTGTAGAATATTGCATAGAAACTGTGTCTATTCCTCGTTTAGTGAGATCAAATAATAAATCTACTGCAGGATCTAGAAAAAATCTAATTGTTATTAAACCAGAAAATGTTGCTATTAGTAACCAAAAACAATTTCTAAAGCTAGGTCTTCTAAACATTAGATCACTCACACCTAAGGCAGTTATTGTAAATGAAATAGTCACGGATAATAGCTTCGATGTACTTTGCCTTACTGAAACTTGGCTTAAACCTAATGATTATTTCGGTCTAAATGAGTCTACTCCATTAGGATACTCCTATAAGCACGAACCCCGTCTGATTGGTCGTGGCGGCGGTGTTGCAGCGGTCTATAGAGATATTCTCAATGTTACTCAGAAAACGGGTTATAAGTTTATTTCGTTTGAAATACTTGTACTAAATGTTACGCTCTTAGATGTTAGAAAAAAATCCATATTATCTCTAGCCTTGGCTACTGTATATAGACCGCCTGGGCCTTACGCTAATTTCCTAAAAGAGTTTGCAGATTTTCTCTCAGATCTATTGGTCAATGTAGATAAAGCATTAATTGTTGGAGATTTTAACATACACGTAGATAATCCAAATGATGCGTTAGGGGCTGCGTTTATAGATTTATTAAATTCCTTTGGGGTCAAGCAAAACGTCACCGGACCAACTCATCGTCTTAATCACACACTCGATTTAATTATATCATATGGAACCGATCCAACCGATATAGATATCATTCCACAAAGTGATGATGTCACTGACCATTACTTGGTAACTTGCATATTACGTACTGCTGTAATATGTCATGCGGCGGCGCGTTTTCGACCAGGCAGAACAATCCTTCCATCCACCATAGATAATTTCTCGAGTTGCTTGTCTGATCTGTCTCAGCTGCTGCCTGAACCCAAACAAACAGATGAACTAGAAGAACTAACTAGCACTATGAGCACCATTCTCTCTAGAACATTGGATGTTGTTGCACCCGTTAGATTAAAAAAGGTTACAGAGAAAATTAAAGCACCATGGTACAATAATACTACGCATGTTCTAAAGAGAGAAACCCGTAATTTAGAGCGTAAATGGAAACAAACTAATTTAGAGGTCTTTAGAATCGCGTGGAAAGACAGTATGTCACGTTATAAAAAGGCCCTAAAAGCGGCCAGGGCTGAGCATCTCCGCAAACTAATAGAAAACAACCAAAACAATCCTAGGTTTTTATTTAACACCGTGGCTAGACTAACAAATAAACAGACGTCACCCGAACAAAATATCCCGTTACAGTTTAGTAGTAATGATTTCATGAAATTCTTCACTGAGAAAATAGAAAACATCAGAACCACAATTGTAAATGTTCAATCCTCAATCGCGCCTTATAATTCAGCCTCAATTTCCCCCCCGCAAGAACAATTACAGTGCTTTACAACTATAGAACAAAAAGAGTTAAATAAACTTATCACTTCATCTAAAACAACAACATGTTTATTAGATCCTATACCAACTAAACTACTGAAGGAAGTGTTACCTGTAGTGGAAGGTGGTCTCCTCAATATTATTAACTCGTCTTTATCTTTAGGTCATGTTCCAAGAACATTTAAACTGGCAGTTATAAAACCTCTCATTAAGAAACCACAATTAGATCATAATAATCTAGCAAATTATAGACCCATTTCAAATCTACCTTTTATGTCTAAAATACTAGAAAAAGTTGTGTCCGCTCAACTGGGCTCTTTCTTGCAAGAAAATGATATCTATGAAAAGTTTCAGTCTGGATTCAGGCCGCATCATAGCACTGAAACTGCGCTCGTTAAAATCACAAATGATTTACTCTTAGCTTCTGACCAAGGCTGTATCTCAATACTAGTTTTACTTGATCTAAGTGCTGCGTTCGATACTATAGATCATACAATACTCTTAGATCGACTTCAAAATTATACTGGTGTTCAAGGACAAGCATTAAGCTGGTTTAGATCATACTTATCTGACCGCTACCATTTTGTCTATTTAAATGGAGAAAAATCGATCATAACTCCAGTAAACTATGGAGTGCCGCAGGGATCTGTGTTAGGCCCTCTGTTATTCTCAATATATATGATGCCACTTGGAAATATTATAAGGAAACATGGAATTAGTTTCCATTGTTATGCTGATGACACTCAAATATATATTTCATCACGGCCGGATGAAAACGCTAATTTATCCAAATTGACAGAGTGTGTTAAAGATATAAAAGATTGGATGACGCGTAATTTTCTTTTATTAAATCCAGACAAGACAGAGGTAATACTTATCGGTTCAAAAAACCGCCCACAGAACCTCTCACAATACAACTTTGACATTGTAGGATGTCCTGTTACTTTATCCTCTACAGTAAAAGACCTGGGTGTTATACTCGATTGTAACCTGTCTTTTGAAAATCATATTTCGTATGTTACAAAAACTGCCTTTTTCCACCTTAGAAACATTGCTAAGCTACGTAATATGCTATCAGTTTCTGATGCAGAAAAGTTAGTTCATGCATTCATGACCTCGAGACTAGATTACTGTAATGCTTTATTAGCCGGTTGTCCTGCATCCTCAATAAACAAGCTACAGTTAGTCCAAAATGCAGCCGCTAGAGTTCTTACTAGATCAAGAAAATATGATCATATAACACCGATTTTATCATCACTACATTGGCTACCTATAAAGTTCCGTATTAATTATAAGGTATTGCTACTGACTTATAAAGCCCTAAACGGCTTAGCTCCAGTCTATTTAACGGATCTTCTATCACCCTATAATCCATCGCGCTCTTTAAGATCAATAAATTCGAGGCTTTTGGTCATACCTAGGATATCCAGATCAACCAAAGGAGGGAGAGCATTTTCACATTTGGCTCCAAAACTCTGGAATAGCCTTCCTGATACTGTTCGTTACTCGGACTCACTCTCCCAGTTTAAAACTAGATTAAAGACGCATCTTTTCAGCCAGGCATTCATATAATATTGTTAATCTCACAGTTTCAAACTACAATCCGGCCTCTAGTTCATAAATGCCAGAGGAGAACTGGCCCCCGACTGAGCCTGGGTTCTCCCAAGGTTTTTTTTTCTCCATTAGGTCACCTGATGGAGTTTTAGGACACCATTAGGTCACTTGATGGAGTTTTTCGGTTCCTTGCCACTGTTGCCTTTGGCTTGCTCAGTTGGGGATATTTGGGGATATTTAATTTTATTCTATCAATCAATAAATTCCACTAGAAACAAACTTTGTTGTATTATTTTATTTTAATACTGTGAAGCTGCTTTGATACAATCTGTATTGTAAAAAGCGCTATACAAATATACTTGATTTGATTTGATTTGATTTAGTTAGGTTGAATGACTTTCACTGAGAATCTCACCTTTTGTTCTGCAAATGGCTTTCGGACCCAAATGGCTCTTGGAGCCTTATGCTGATTGAATTAGGATTGGCCAGACCCTCACAGTCTAGGGTGTTACCTTAACCTGTATAATCATTTACATGCTTTGTTTGAATTTGTCTCCACCTCCAAAAGTCCCTCTCCCTTGGAAGGTATATAACTGTAAATGTATAATGTTTGAGTTAGATCATGTTGGAAGTTTCTACAGCCGCGTACAGTGGAGTTCTCAATAAAGAACAACTTCTGTTGAACGCGATCCCAACTGTCTCACTGGTCTCTGCTTCGATCAAAGAAAACTTTACAACATTAGTAATCAGGGGAGAGTGAACGAGTGGGTGGAGTCTGTAGATCTGGTGGAGCCGTGACAACATCTATATAATAATTCCAATCGTAATTTTAAAAGCAGTTATGTTAATATATATATATATATATATATATATATATATATATATATATATATATATATATATATATATATATATATATGGGAGGTTCCCTATAGCCTACATAAACAGTTTTTAAAAACATGGTTTTAAGCAAGATGCGATTTGCCAGGGGGGACGGGGATTTCCTTCTGGTCTAAACACCCCAGCTTCTGTTGAATTATTTTAACCCCCCCTCCCTCCACAGTAATCAATGCTATACTTCACCAATAAACCATATAAAATCTATAAAATAAAGATATGCAACACGCACGTTTAAACGACAACCAATACAATCAAATCCAATTCCCTGTCAAATCCAAGATGGCAGCTTGTCTCTCTGTCTGTGATTGATATTTGTTTGTTTATGGGGAAAATAGCAAATTGATCATTTTATGAGCTTTTGTACAATATAACTATAATGTAGAGTCGGTATTTGTCATACTCGATGGTTGTTTTATGACACAAATCCGTATAGTTTAAGTCGGGTCTGACATCCTCAGTGTACTGGCATTGTGCTAATCCTAGTAGTGCCGTCTGCAAATACACGGTATCCATAAAATCCCAGTCTGAACCACCAAGCTGGCACGGAAATCTACCTGGAACTGCACTGTTTTTGGAGGATCTGTTTCATGCTGACTGGTTGGTGCCGGGAGCCTACTTATCTACTGGAGCTCGAGTGCAGAAGTGTCACTGAGTTTGATGGGCTTGATCTCCCTACAATGAAGGAAAGTGCTTCTTTGTTTTTACTGCTGGTTTTTAAGATATAGCTTGATGTTTTAGAGACGTCTGGTTTTGATTAAACTCTTTTACCTGCAGCATTGCTTCACTCACTGGGCTTCCTGTTTACAAGTGACAACATGTAACATCATTGGTCGCTGCAGAGAAAACAGATAACTCATATTGGACTTCTCCATTGCTGACCTGGACTGTTTTATTATTTTTGTTTTGTTTCTTAAGTAATATTTTGTCTTTACACGTCTGAGTGGTGCTACGGATATGGAGAGAAAGAAGTGGTTGCTCCTTGCCTCTCTTTGTTTTATTTTTTCATTGTCCTTATTTATCTCTGGGGATACCTATTACTGGAATGGATATTCCAGTCCAGTGTTCCCAATGTCATGTAAATCACAAAAGGGCACGTGTGCATTTGATTGTTCACTTAATGTCACATGTTGCCTATTCTTCCCTTCTGACACCGTTGACTTGGTCTGTTTGTCTAGTATCATGACGTTATGTGACAATTTTATCACTGTTTCTTGTGTGCTCCATGATGACTCCCATTTTAAAAGTAGAAGCAATGAATCGTACAAGAAATCAGTTAAGATAAAATGTCTAATTGCTTTATTACTGTTGATGTCAGGAAATGTGCAGCCAAACCCAGGCCCAGACACCCCTATAGGCTTTAACACCCCGGCAGATTTTAAAGAAAGGTCAGGTCTTGGTTTCTTTCACTTGAATGTACGCAGTCTTGTTCCTAAATTGGACATGTTGCGTATCTGGGCTCACTCTACAGATTCCGATGTAATTGTCTTGTCTGAAACCTGGTTAAGTAAATCGGTTCCAGATAAAGTAATCAATATAAGCGGTTATAATGTTTTTAGGACTGACCGCCCTAATAGAGGTGGGGGTGTAGCAATCTACATCAAAAACCAGTATCATGTTAATGTATTGCGGTCAATATCACTAGTTAAACAGTTTGAATTTTTAGCATTGGAGCTTGAAATCTCTAAATCACTTTGTATAACGGTCATTGGTTGTTACAGGACTCCTTCAGCTGTTAACGGTGCTCTGCCCTCCTTAATGCAACTCCTTTCGGATTTTAACTCTAAGGAATTAGTAGCCTTCGGAGACCTAAATTGGAATTGGTTACAACCAATATCTGATGACTTTAGAGCTAATTGTGATTCACTAAATCTCTTCCAGATTGTTGACAGTCCCACACGGCCAAACTTTAAAAACCCGGAAAAATCATCTCTATTAGATGTAATTTTAACTAATGTTCCCCATAAGTACTCCACTGCTTACATATTTGCAAACGACATCAGTGACCACTGTGTCATAGCTACAGTTAGAAATACTAAAATATCTAAAACCAAACCATGTATTATAGTCAAGCGAAATATGAAGCACTTCTCAGAACAAGACTTTCTCCATGATTTATCTAATTTTGACTGGGAAAAAATTTATAACAGTGCAGATGTTGATAGTGCCTGGAACCTCTTTCATGAAGGCTTTGTAAATATAATAAATAAGTACGCTCCACTAAAGAAATACAGAGTTAAAGGCCGAAACAATGCTTGGTTTTCTCTGGATTTAGCAAATATCCTCCATGACCGCAATGTGGCATGGGCAAAAGCCAGAAAATCTAATGAGAACTCTGACTGGCTGGTTTTCAGGCAGCTGCGCAATGCATGTACTCTCAAAATTAGAAAAGCCAAAGCTGATCATTTTCTTTCTCAAACCACTCATAACCTGAATAACCCATCAAAATTTTGGAAAACTATCAAATCATTATCAGAAAACAGTAAAGGTCAGGAGCTTCCTTCAAGCGTTGTGATAGACTCTAAAACAATTACTGACAAAACCAAAATTCTTGATTGTTTCAATGAACATTTCATAGCCTCAGGATTTTTATTTGAGTCACTAAATACTCAACATAAGTGTTCCCCTATAGTGGAGACTGTTGGTTCCGAACCTTCTACTCAGTGTTTTAGTTTTAGTCTTATTACAGTTTCAGATGTAGATAAAGCCCTCAAACATTTGGACACAACAAAATCTGCAGGCCCTGACAAATTGGATCCTTACTTTTTAAAGTTAGCAGCTAATTTTATTTCTGTGCCTTTAACTAATATTTTTAATCGGTGCTTGAACACAAATGTCATTCCGTCCATCTGGAAATCAGCTTTTGTGGTTCCCCTGTTAAAAGGTGGTGACCCTGCTATATTAAATAACTATAGACCGATCTCTAAATTGTCTGTCCTGGCCAAGGTCTTAGAGTCTCTTGTCAGTGATCAATTAAAGATTTTTTTAGACAGTAAAAATGTTCTATCTGACTTTGAATCCGGTTTTAGAAAAAGGCATAGTACAACATCTGCAGCTCTTAAGGTTTTAAATGACTTAATTGAATCCATAGACAAAAAGCAGCATTGTGCAGCCCTTTTTATTGACCTTTCTAAGGCTTTTGATACAGTGGACCACACAGTGCTTAAGCACAGACTGAGGAGGGCTGGACTTTCAGAACAAACTGTAAGTTGGTTTGTTAATTACCTTACAGACAGAACTCAGTGTGTGCAGGCGGAGGGAAACACCTCTAGCTATCTCAAAATAACAAAAGGTGTGCCACAGGGATCAGTGCTGGGTCCACTGCTTTTCATCCTATATATAAATGACATAAATCATAACATATCGAAAGGAAGTTTTCATTTTTATGCAGATGACACTGTACTGTATTGCACAGCACCTACAGCAGTCCAGGCCCTCTCCCAATTACAATTTGATTTTAATATGCTTCAACAGAACATTTATGATCTGAAACTTGTTTTAAATGCTGAAAAAAACAAAAGTAATGCTATTTTCAAATTCAAAATCCAAATTAAATCTGCCTTCAATCATCACTTCTCAAGGTAAGAAGATTGAATGTGTTTCTAAATACAGATATCTCGGTATTTTAATAGATGAATCTCTTTCTTTTACTTCTCATATTCAGCAGCTGTCAAAAAGATTAAAACTTAAACTAGGGTTTTATTTTAGAATCAAATCCTGTCTCTCATTCGAATCTAAAAAGAGGTTAGTTGCTGGTACTTTTATGTCTATTATTGACTATGGTGATGTTTTATATATGCATGCTTCGTCTCAAAGTTTACATGCACTGGACACTATATACCATGGAGCTTTGAGGTTCATCACTGGTCTTAAAGTCCTCACTCACCACTGTGAACTGTATGAACGTGTTGGATGGTCTTCTCTGTCAACACGGAGACTTCAACACTGGTATGTTTTTATATATAAGGCTATCTTAGGTCTTCTTCCATCCTACCTTCTGACCTACATCAGTGTAAAAAATATTGGGACTTACAATCTTCGGTCCCAGGATCTTGTCCTTCTGTCTGTACCAAATGTTAGAACTGAGCTGGGGAAAAAGGCATTTAACTTTGCTGCTCCCTCTGCATGGAACAAGTTACAGAAAAATTTGAAACTTAATAAGCTTGTCTCATTGGTTACTTTTAAGAGGATATTAACTGACTTGGAAGCAGCCACATCTGGCTGTAGTTGTTCTGCATGATATGCTAAGGATTTGTGGTTGATGTATCTGCTATTTTAGTTGTTTTATGTTATTGTGTATTCTGTGTTGTATGTATGGTTGTACTGCTGCCTATCTTGGCCAGGACACTCTTGAAAAAGAGATTTTTAATCTCAACGAGTACTTTCCTGGTTAAATAAAGGTAAAAGAAAGAAAAATCAGAACCAACGTTTCAGTTACGTTCATGGTTACAGTGGCCGCTTTTCAAAATGTCACAAAGCGTTTTGAGATTGTTTTGAATGAAATATTGAAGTTTATAATTAAGTGTTTTGGCACACCATGCCGAGTGGCGCTAGGCATTGTTCTAAAGTCGGGTTTTATTCTGGCATGTTGAATTAGTGTTCGACTGACGCGGCGGCGCGTTCATTTGGATTTATTTCTCTCATAACAGCTACGATAACTTAAAGGTGCTCTAGGTAACTTTTTAACCTTAACTGAACAGCTTCGGAGTCAGTGGAATGGTTATATTACTTATTTCGGGTTGAATGGTGGTGGTTTCGCACCCCCCTGGTGCCCTAGAGCGGAAAAAACTCACTTGCAACTTTGGGCCGGCGGGTCGGCGGCCTCGCCGTCAGGAAGTATCGCGTGATATCAGGTCTCGTGATGTAACGAATTGCTTGACAGCACTGCACACGTACTCGCCCCCATTCAAGCACCGGCTAGCTATAAGCAAAGGGCAACGATAGATTGAGTTATGGCTGAGCCTGTAAAAAAGAAGCAGAAAGCTAGGAAATCTTTGTTGGAGGACCAACGAAAGAGGAAACGGGAGAATGACCGAGCAAGAAGTCAGACTCCAGTAAATATATCGGACCGGCTTTTTCAGAATGGCGAGAACTGAGAGAAACAGAAGCCTGCAAAACGGATGCTGACCTGGCTGCTGTTGCAAGTATCTTTGGAATAAACTGTGTTTAATATTTACATTTCAAGTAATTGTGACCTCAGGATGTTTGCTATTGTCTGTAAAGGTTTTTATTATGATCGCTGTCTGTTACGGGCTTACTAGTACGCTAAATACTATAACTTTGATGTTAGCATTGTCATTAGCAAACACGTTTGATTTCTGTAACTTAGTTGTTAGGCCGTTCCTCTGTCGGTTTTATTTGTGTAACTTACACTTTTATTTTATGTCACTAAGTCGACACGTCTGATAATAGGCAATAAACATGTCAACAGCTGGGTTGACAGCTGATCAGCTGGGTTGCTCGTGGCGATGGGTGAGGGACAACAGTTCGTTTTTATGACAGTGTTTGAAAGCATTTACTATTCCCTCTGGACCAATCAGGACGAAGCTGCAGGCTTTATAGGCAGGGGGGTTTGCCCTCTTTAGCTACTGACTCCTTGTTGCCAAATGCGCATTTCCGCTCTGGATTGTCTTGTCTGGATGGTCAGTCACAGTTAAACGACAGGTAATGCAGTATGGTTAATTTGTGTTATTTATAGGCCTTGTTTGTGTTCGGATGGGCATTACAGTGTGTAGTGTCTCCTTTGCTTGTCTCCCTGTCATAAACCCGATCCTTCCTGTAACGGAACCGGGTTGAGTTTTGCTGCTGGTAGGTTGTTAATCTTTTCTCCTCTTTGGATATTTTTCTGACTGTTTATTTAATCGGTCATTGTATGGTAGGCTCCGTGTAGCTGTGCTATCAGCACTTTTGGTGCACTGGTGTGAGGCTTCCTGAGGGGTATGTACGTAGGCTATATCAGTTTGCATCGCGTGTGTATTTTTTGAATCATAAACTGTTACTGAATTTTGTTTGTGTACATCAGGGCGGTAAACTGCTTCGCTCGTGCTGGTATCTGCACTAGCCCTCCTCTTGCTGCCACACTGCTGTTTTGTCTCAAGTTCAATTGATGTCTATTTTCACCATAGACTATTTTTCGTGTTGTATATGAGCCCACCCCAGGCTTTGAACGCCTCCATGCGCCTTCCAGCGCCAGGATTTGTTGCCCAACTGGGTGTCTGACAGTAGCCTGGCTGCGCCCTCCTACGCACTTCCACTCAATTTCATTTTCCTTCAGTACTACGTCTGGGACTGCTGTATATTCTTAGGTTTCCAGAAATCAATTTTTTTGTAGGACCAATCAGCGAACAGAGGGAGTGGCTGAGAACGATAACGTTGATGTGATTGTCACAGGTCGGGGTGGAGCGCCAGCGGGCCGCCCACCCCTTCGCTTGCGTGCCGCCCCTGAGGAGCCGGCCGTGGACACGAAGGAAATGGCGGACACAGAATTCAAAATAAATATACTCTTTATTAAATAATAAAAACAATCTTAAAAAGTCTCTTCGGCATTCTCTTCATGTATCTCTTCACATTTCTCTTCACCTTCGGACAGAGAGAGGAATGGACATAATCCACAGCTTCCGCATTCTCTTCAGCGTTCTCTTCGCGTTTCTCAGCACCTTCAGACAGAGAGAGGAATGAACAATTCACAGCTTCCGCGTTCTCTTCTTCAGCGTTCTCTTTGCGTTTCTCAGCACCTTCAGACAGAGAGAGGAATGAACATAATTCACAGCTTCCGCATTCTCTTCGCGTTTCTCAGCACCTTCAGACAGAGAGAGGAATGAACATAATTCACAGCTTCCGCGTTCTCTTCTTCAGCGTTCTCTTCGCGTTTCTCAGCACCTTCGGACAGAGAGAGGAATGAACATAATTCACAGCTTCCACGTCCTCTTCTTCAGCGTTCTCTTTGCGTTTCTCAGCACCTTCAGACAGAGAGAGGAATGAACATAATTCACAGCTTCCACGTCCTCTTCTTCAGCGTTCTCTTTGCGTTTCTCAGCACCTTCAGACAGAGAGAGGAATAAACATAATTCACAGCTTCCGCATTCTCTTCTTCAGCGAGCTCTTCGCGTTTCTCAGCACCTTCGGACAGAGAGAGGAATAGATACGTGTAACTCACAGCATTAGCAGGCTCTTCACTAGCCTCAGACAGAGAGTGGAGAATACGTATAACTCACAGCATTAGCCGGCTCTTCACTGGACTCAGACAGAGAGAGGAATAGATACATGTAACTCACAGCATTAGCAGGCTCTTCCAGCATTAGCGGGCTCTTCCAGCATTAGCGGGCTCTTCCAGCATTAGCGGGCTCTTCCAGCATTAGCGGGCTCTTCCAGCATTAGCGGGCTCTTCCAGCATTAGCGGGCTCTTCCAGCATTAGCAGGCTCTTCCAGCATTAGCAGGCTCTTCCAGCATTAGCGGGCTCTTCCAGCAGTAGCGGGCTCTTCCAGCATTAGCGGGCTCTTCCAGCATTCACAGAGCCGGGCGGTCTCAAATGGTAAGTTTGGGCGCTTGATATATCAGAACCGTGTGAATCGTCACTTCAGGCACTGCATTCCACTTACACACAGTGCATTCGGGCCAGCACTCACCCACCGGTCTTTCTCCCACCAGATCGACTCTCGTCTCTCACACGGGCTCCACTTCTCTCAGAGACAGTCAAACGGATGTAGCAATCGTCACATTCAGTAATGAAGAACAAAGGTTGGAGACAGATCATTAATTCACTCGGTGTAATAGTTCACTCGTGCCACACGCTTTCCAGACTCTCCACACCACTTCAGTGTCAGTGCATATAAACAACGGATCAAATACTCATCACTTTGCGTCTCTCCCACTGCTGACGATATCCCTTGGGTTTTCGTTGACAAACTTCACTCTCTCCTTTCCATTTCTCGGCTTCAATCTTCGCCCTGTTGCAGAGCCCAGCCTCAGATATAAACCACCTGCCGACAAAACACAGTATCTCACGGGAAGAGAACCACACACAGGGAAGAGAACCACACACAGGGAGGAGAACCCCCTGGCGGGGAGGAGAACCACACCACACAGTCTCTCTTCACTGGCTTTTTATACTCTCTCAGCTGCTGGCAGAGCCTCACCCAAACTCCCAGTAAATTCCTCACACCTGTTGTCAATCTGTCATTTGAGGTTGTCATGGCAACAGACGCACACACACAGGCCTGGGAGCGGTGTTACACTCAAAAGTGTCCCAACGGAAACACTACTCTAAGGGAAATGAGTTCCGCATTTTGTCATACCGTGACATACCCCCCCGCCCGGAGCGGGACGCCGAAGAGAAGAAAAAAAGGAGAAAACAAAAAAAAAGAAACAAAGCAAAAATAAACAAAAAAAAAAGGGGGAAAAAAAATGGTCGCCATACCTTCGGACCACGGTCGCTCAACTCAGGGCGGCATCCTGCCGACTACGCCATTTATGTCACAGGTCGGGGTGAAGCGCCAGCGGGCCGCCCACCCCTTCGCTTGCGTGCCGCCCCTGAGGAGCCGGCCGTGGACACGAAGGAAATGGCGGACACAGAATTCAAAATAAATATACTCTTTATTAAATAATAAAAACAATCTTAAAAAGTCTCTTCGGCATTCTCTTCATGTATCTCTTCACATTTCTCTTCACCTTCGGACAGAGAGAGGAATGGACATAATCCACAGCTTCCGCATTCTCTTCAGCGTTCTCTTCGCGTTTCTCAGCACCTTCAGACAGAGAGAGGAATGAACATAATTCACAGCTTCCGCATTCTCTTCGCATTTCTCAGCACCTTCAGACAGAGAGAGGAATGAACATAATTCACAGCTTCCGCGTTCTCTTCTTCAGCGTTCTCTTCGCGTTTCTCAGCACCTTCGGACAGAGAGAGGAATGAACATAATTCACAGCTTCCGCGTTCTCTTCTTCAGCGTTCTCTTCGCGTTTCTCAGCACCTTCAGACAGAGAGAGGAATGAACATAATTCACAGCTTCCGCGTCCTCTTCTTCAGCGTTCTCTTTGCGTTTCTCAGCACCTTCAGACAGAGAGAGGAATAAACATAATTCACAGCTTCCGCATTCTCTTCTTCAGCGAGCTCTTCGCGTTTCTCAGCACCTTCGGACAGAGAGAGGAATAGATACGTGTAACTCACAGCATTAGCAGGCTCTTCACTAGCCTCAGACAGAGAGTGGAGAATACGTATAACTCACAGCATTAGCTGGCTCTTCACTGGACTCAGACAGAGAGAGGAATAGATACATGTAACTCACAGCATTAGCAGGCTCTTCCAGCATTAGCGGGCTCTTCCAGCATTAGCGGGCTCTTCCAGCATTAGCAAGGCTCTTCCAGCATTAGCAGGCTCTTCCAGCATTAGCGGGCTCTTCCAGCATTAGCGGGCTCTTCCAGCATTAGCAGGCTCTTCCAGCATTAGCGGGCTCTTCCAGCAGTAGCGGGCTCTTCCAGCATTAGCGGGCTCTTCCAGCATTAGCGGGCTCTTCCAGCAGTAGCGGGCTCTTCCAGCATTAGCGGGCTCTTCCAGCAGTAGCGGGCTCTTCCAGCATTAGCGGGCTCTTCCAGCATTCACAGAGCCGGGCGGTCTCAAATGGTAAGTTTGGGCGCTTGATATATCAGAACCGTGTGAATCGTCACTTCAGGCACTGCATTCCACTTACACACAGTGCATTCGGGCCAGCACTCACCCACCGGTCTTTCTCCCACCAGATCGACTCTCGTCTCTCACACGGGCTCCACTTCTCTCAGAGACAGTCAAACGGATGTAGTAATCATCACATTCAGTGAAGGAAGAACAAAGGTTGGAGACAGATCATTAATTCACTCGGTGTAATAGTTCACTCGTGCCACACGCTTTCCAGACTCTCCACACCACTTCAGTGTCAGTGCATATAAACAACGGATCAAATACTCATCACTTTGCGTCTCTCCCACTGCTGACGATATCCCTTGGGTTTTCGTTGACAAACTTCACTCTCTCCTTTCCATTTCTCGGCTTCAATCTTCGCCCTGTTGCAGAGCCCAGCCTCAGATATAAACCACCTGCCGACAAAACACAGTATCTCACGGGAAGAGAACCACACACCGGGAAGAGAACCACACACAGGGAAGAGAACCACACACAGGGAAGAGAACCACACACAGGGAGGAGAACCCCCTGGCGGGGAGGAGAACCACACCACACAGTCTCTCTTCACTGGCTTTTTATACTCTCTCAGCTGCTGGCAGAGCCTCACCCAAACTCCCAGTAAATTCCTCACACCTGTTGTCAATCTGTCATTTGAGGTTGTCATGGCAACAGACGCACACACACAGGCCTGGGAGCGGTGTTACACTCAAAAGTGTCCCAACGGAAACACTACTCTAAGGGAAATGAGTTCCGCATTTTGTCACACCGTGACATGATCACACACATGACTAGCGTCGGCCAATAGTGAGCCTACGTGTGACGTACAACACAGATGCGCTGCGCTATCACACTATGTGAAAAGACTCGAGGCACAGAGAGAAGGAAATGAATAGTGGAATAAAGTCGTTATTATTTTTGTTTTTGCGCACAAAAAGTATTCTCGTCGCTTTATAAACTTAAGAATGAGCCACTGTAGTCACTTGGACTATATTAACGATGTCTTTAATAACTTTTCTGGGCCAGCAAGTTTCAGTCCCTTAGAAGCCTATGGAGGAGTGATCCAGCTCTCAGATTTAATCAAAAATATCTTAATTTGTGTTCCGAAGATGAACGAATGTCTTACGGGGTTGTAACAAAATGAGGGTGAGTAATTACTGACAGAATTTTCATTTTTGGGTGAACTAACCCTTTAATGATTAGACCCAGCTTCGACAGTTGACTGAATACTGTCCTTAGTGTCAAATATACATTTAGAATTTACAATTGTTCCTTGAACTCTTAAATTCGATGAACAAAACCTGCAGCTCTCGTTGACAGACATCTTATTCTAAACATAATCCTCTGATCATTCGGACTTGTTGTTTCCGGCCGGTTTCGGCGCATGACAAACTCAATTCCTGGAGGGCCACAGCTCTGCACAGTTTAGCTCCAACCAGCTCCAACTCACACCTGCAAGGAAGTTTCTAGTAATCCTGAAGACCTTGATTAGCTGGATCCGGTGTGTTTGATTAGGGTTGGAGCAAAACTGTGCAGAGCTGTGGCCCTCCAGGAATTGAGTTTGAGATCACTGCGTTAGCGATTGGCTATGGCAGATCCTGAGTGACTCTGGGCAGATCCAATAGTTTTGAACTTTAACAGAGAACCCGCCTACAAGGAAGTAAACGTTTCTCAATGGAGAGAGGCCAGACTCTCTGTACAAATGAAATGTACGAGAGTCTGGTAGAACCAGGCTAGTCTGACAGAGCTGTATGTGACTTATTGTGACACGGACGATAGCTTTGCCTCTCTTTGGCTTGCCTGTGCTTATTAAATTGTGTGTGTGGAGATTGGGGTCTATGTCTATGGGTTTATTTGTCAAGTTAAGATTAAGTCATTTTTCTATTTATTTTGTTAAAGTTTTTATAAATTATTTTGGTTACTTTTCTATGGGTTTATCTGTTAGCTTATAATTAACCCTTAATCACTCTTAAAAAAGGATAACACTTAAGATCTTTGGGGTCAGAATGACCCCAAACTTTTAAAGAGCGATTGCATAAGGAAATATACATTTTTATATGGAAAACTATATATCATTTTTTTTATTTACTTCTCAACTATACATTTATGCTGTGTTTTTGTGGAAATTTTGAAGTTTTTTAACTATTTACTGCACAATTACATAACTAGGCCATAAATTGGCTCATGAAAAAAGATTTTTTAAAGAATAAATCACTTAAATGATTATCTTAATTAAATCTAAATAGTGTTTGGACATTGCTCTATGTGTTAGGGATAGAATACTGACATCTGCTGGTTTGTGGAAAAACTTAAGAAATTATAATTAAAGAAAGAAATTGCAATGACCACATATATCCAATAGAGGGCCATAGAGACTCATTCATTTTCACTTAAAGGGGTCATGAACTGGATTGTTTTATTATTTTATAATGTTGCCTGGGGTGCCCTTATAATGTTAGTATGATTTTTACATCAAAAATTGTCATAATTTATAAATAAAAGCCATTTTTCCAAGCCTCATTTCAGCTTCAGATCTGAACGCTCCGTTTTAAGGGGCGTGTCTGCTGTGAGACTGCAGTGTAAACGCCCACTGCTGTGATTGGCTGACATGCTTGTGTAGCAGATTGGGAATTTCCCTTTGTTTCTCCCCCTGGTGGAGAACTGAATTATCTGCCCAGTAAATTTAGTGGTGTCAGGTAACCGTCTGGTGACTAATTACCATGATTGCACTCTAAATAAAAATGCAGCATTCAAATGGCTGGGGATGTTACTTTTTGCATCCTGGTTGCCTGTTCCTAGTGGAGTCGTGTGGTTCGGGGCATTTAGTCTGCTCATTGCGTGATCAGGTATGTGAATGAGCGGAATATGGAATGTGATTTTATAATATTAGTGTGTAATTTTAAAGTTTGTGTCCTGCAGTCACTACACAATTTGAGTGCAGCGAGAACCTGTACAGTCGTGTTAGAATCATTGAAAACGCAGTGAGTATGATCTCTTTTCTGGTGGATCGTTTCATGTTTATAAAAAAAAAAAGTTAATTTCACTGCTGTGTGCATGCAGGTTGGAAGGAACGTGCATAACAGGCTTGCTTCCAGCTCTGAGCGGTGTAAGCTTATCTTTAATGGCAAGACGCACGGCCCCGGATTACGCTGCTGTTTTGTTTCTATTTTGAATGTTTTATTTTCATTAATGTTTTTGTTTTGTGGTATTTTTCTTTTATTAGTAATTGTTATAATCTGTATGATTTGATTTTCTTTCTTTGTTTATATAATTTGTAATTAATGTAAGCGCTCGGGTCTCCTGTGGCCAATGGTAAAAAGGGTACTTTGCCCACCTCTCTTTTGGGGGGTATTGTGTTTAACACTTGAGTGTGAGTTTCTTATTCCCTTTCTAGTGTGCAACACCAGTGTGAGTGGTTGGTTGTAGTGAGCGATTACTGTTTGAGGTGGGGCAGGATTCTTTTTCCCTGTTAGTGTCTTTTGACGACCCAAGTGCTGCCCGTAGTCTTTAAATCTTTTCTTTTCTTTTAAGTACCTTTTTTTTGGTATGTGTCAGTAATGTAAGAGGTAAATGTATTGAAGGTACTTATTAGTGACTGTCATGTGCAATAAAACAAAAACTGTTTTAATTTGCAGAGCTGTCTCAGTCCTCTCTGGAAAGAACGAACCTGGGGTTTAGATTTTCTGAGTACTAGTATATCCTGGGGTGAAAGTCCCTAGGTGGCGTAGTTGGCTACTGTTAAGACTTTGAGTATCTTCATGTGAGCTTTTGCTTATCTTAGTTCTCATCTTGCTCTCTGCCTCACCATCGTGCCACACTTGCATATGAAATAGCTATTATTACATGAACTCTCTCGAAAACTTTTACTACGTTTTTACTATTACAGCTATCGAGATTAACACATCATGAAAAGTATCGTTTAAAGCATTATATTTAAATCTATTCCATCACATGAAAGGTTGCAGCATGATGAGCACTGAGCAGATGACAGACAGTCTGTTGATCGTGTGAATAAAGATCTTATCATTGCAACGCAATTTTTGCACTCTCACAAATGCTTACACCAAATCACAATGCAAACACGATGTGAGTACACAGTAAGAGCTTCGTTGTGTAGTGTAACAGTGTCATCATTTCATCACGAGTTTGGTAAGTGTCCAGATAAGCTCTCGCGGCTCGCGCTGTGCTGTTTGATTGACAGCTTGGACGATTGGAAAGGGATCGTTCTTTGATCGCTTTCTGTGTATAATTTAATAATTAGTTATTATTTTTTTCATAATACTACGAGAAATTATGTGAAGTTGATCGTTTAGTCACTGATGCATAAACAGTATTTAACGATTTTAAGAGAAAGATATCTGAACTTGAATAATTACACATCAGAAATCACTGATCGCAGATCAGGCATTAGAGTACACATGGTTACTTACATGTTGCTGGCAGATCCGTGTCGGGAAATTGTGCTGATTGACTGATTTAATAAAGTTTAACCATGCTGGAATCCGAAGGAAGCTTATGCAGACTGTCTTCTTCCACAAACTGGCGCTGCACAATATTTAGTAAACCGCATGTTTATTGCTTGGAAGTAGCTCGATCCGGTTTAGCAATCATCATGTCGTCCTATGTTATTTAGCATGTTTGGGCAAATCGGTGGGCGGGGCTAAACAGGCCGTGTTGAAGTAGGCGTTGATCTGCTTTTGTGGAGGCGGTGTTTTATCCTCTTTGACGTCATAGTTCCCCACTTTGAAAAACGAGTTGTTTGCTGAGCCTGATGTCTATAAAAGCTTTTATTGGACTAACAAGGTAGTTTTCAGTTCTGAAACTTACAGGATATGATTATAGTATGATGATCTCTTATATGTCAAAAGCTCAAGGAAAATTTGATTTCTCAGTTCATCACCCCTTTAATTTTTGCTAAAAGAAAAGCTTGTTCCATGTTGCATAATATGTGACATTTTTCAGATTTATGCCAGTTTAGTTGATTTTATTTGCCAATTTCTATAAAAATGCTCTCTGTTGCAGTGACATACATGTGTGTTTGTGTGTGTGTGTGTATGAGATATAAAGTTCGTTCCACTTTGGGTTTATGCTCTAGGACCAGACCTTGATTTAAATGTAATTTTTTTTAGATTTATGCCAGTTTTGTTTATTTTATTTGCCAATTTCTGTAAAAATGCTCTCTGTTGCAGTCACATACATTTGTGTGTTGTGTGTGTGTGTGTGTGTGTGTGTGTGTGTGTGTGTGTGAGATAGAAAGTTCGTTCTACTTTTTATTTATGCTCTAGGACCAGACCTTGGTTTATTTGTAGAAATTTTCAGATTTATAATGGATTTACTTTTATTTTTTTGACTAACAAAATTAAAAAAAAGTCATTTTTTTCATTTTCCCATTCATTTTCAATGTGGGGTCATTTTGACCCCAAAGACCTTAAAAGGTAAAAAAAAAAAAAAATTACACACCTTTAGAACAACCAAATCAAGCCCAGGTTTTTTTGTGCATGTTAAGATAGATTATGTAGGAAAAGTCACAATGTTTCATGCCTCTGAGATGAAGGTTACACACCCCAAAGAGTGATTAAGGGTTAAGTGATTTTTTTATTTTTTTTTATTAATTCGTATTTCTTTTGTCTGATTTAATTTGATAAAAAAAGATTTCTATTCTCGTTGAAAACTTTATGATTTATTGTTAATTTTTGGTTATTTTTTTTTTTGTGAAGCTCTAGGCAGCTATTGCGTCCTCCTTTATGCCTAGATTGCTTTAGAGTGAGTTGTTCATTTATTTTTGGTTTAGTGACTTACTTCCCGCCCACTAATTGAATGTTCTTTCTCCCATAGTGCTGAGGGCCGACGGTGGTGGTGGCGTCTCTTCGTGTGTGCTGTGTTTTTCCCCTTTTGTTTATTTTGAGTTTTTACCACTGTATGTGTGTGTGTTCACGTGTGATTGGGGATCCATTCTGATATCCCACACCTCTTGACCCTGTCACTCCACTGATAAGGCCTCAGCACTCATTTCCCTTATTGTTGTGTGTATGGTATTTTATACCTGATGTTTTTAGTAATTGTATGAATAAAATATTTTTTTTTAAACAGAACTACGTCTCTGGCTTAGTGCATAAATCAAACCTGTGTGCTTTCTGTATTTTGGGGGCTTTAACTATTGAGTTAGTCAAATTCTATTCTCGGGGCGAAATTCCCCGGAAGGTATCAAAAATATCTTAATTTGTGTTCCGAAGATGAACGAAGGTCTTACGGGGTTGGAACAAAATGAGGGTGAGTAATTACTGACAGATTTTTCATTTTTGGGTGAACTAACCCTTTAATGATTAGACCCAGCTTCGACAGTACTGTCGGCCGTCCTGCTGGCTCTCTGCGCTGGTCAGAACCCCCTCGGTGACCTCTGACCCGTCCAGTGTCCAGCTCACCAGCGCCCCCTGTGGAGAGTAAGAGCTGAGCAGGCAGAGCAGTGCGGCTGAGTCTCCAGAGATCTGCAGAGAAGAGGGCGGCAGCAGAGACACTGAGGCAGGGGCGTCACTTCTGCCCAGCCCCCCTAAAAAATATTTGATTCATACATTTTTGATCGCTTCAGTCCCCTTTTAAAAACTCATTTGAAACGGCGGCAAGCTGCGTCAAGTTTCGGCTCCTCCCCTTATCTGAGTCTGCTTGGATTTAGCGCATTTTTCAATCTGCAGGGGCGCCGAGCAGAGCGAACATCAGAGAGTACAAGGTGTGTCGTGAGTGCATTTATTGATAGATTGCTATGATATTACATCTGCATCGGTGCAGTTCTTTGTCATAAATGCATTGCAGTTTACATAATGTAATGTTACTAGAGCATTGGGAGCAACACAGGACGGTTTGGTTTCTCATCCGAGCGCGAATTTTAGCAGCACAACTGACGCTTCAGTTTACGGTCAAATGCGAGTTAAGAATAAGTAGCTAAACTAAACATTTTATATATGACAGTTTTTTAGGTCATAAATGTTAAACGAATGACAAAAATAATTAGACAACTAATAAATTTTTTGTCTAATTTCGCCATTTTGAGCTGAAAATAGGCCTATATAACGTGTAATTATGTCATTGTGAGGGGACAAGAAACATTAACAAAGCCGTTTTCATAGGCACAAGATTAATAATGCATGTGTACATGTTGAGAATTAATATAATACAATTTGTAGCCTTCGTTAATTTAAAAAAGTTCAGCTTTAGGAGGGGAAGAGACAGGGCAAGATCAGGAGACTGAGAGAAAAAGACAGTAATGAAGATGAGGAGAGAGCATTTAAATCTATTTCTTATCCTTTTTTGGCCTTCAAACGTCTTGAAATGCGCATATCAGAGAAATAAAAATGTTTAACCCCATAACAACTTCAAATGTATGACCTCTTTGATTATAAAGCCCTGTCTACGGCCATATTGTGAATGAATTTAATAAACTTAGTTACCTAGCTTTCCTGGTAGCTTTGTCTGAGAAAATGATTAGTAAATCAACCTATCAGTTGACCCTATATTTACTTTCTTCACTGACAGACAAAAATGAAAAGCCTATATCAGTCAAAGCTCAGCTTTAGGGGGGGAAAAGACAGAGCAAGATAAAAACAAAGAGAAAAAGAGTGTGATGCTGATGAGGTGAGAAAAAAACAGCTGCCCGCACATGGTTTTAAAGCTATTGTTATCCAATTTTTTTGGCTTTCAAAACATCTTAAAATGCACATATGTAGATCAGAGAAAAATAAAAATTTTCTCGGGGGAGCATGCCCCCGAACCCCCCTAAATACCTCACATTCAGGACCACAGTGATGATAAAACCCTGCCATATGCATGTTACTGGATGAATGAATGAAACTAGTTAATAATGAGCATTAGACCATAAACTAACTTTTTTTTTTAAATCATACCCTCATTGGGGGCTGAGCCCCCCTAAAATGAAAATCCTAGAATCGCCCCTGCACTGAGGGCTTCACTGTGGGACCAGCTGCAGGAGACAAACACAACACATTCACACACACACACACACACACACACAACACACTGCACTGCACATTCACAGCATAGGAGTAATGCTGCTCTAGTTTTAGATTAAATCATTATAAAACAATATCAGTAACACTTTAAAGCTTTCATACATATTGCATTATAAAAGTATTTTTCAAAGCATTAATTATGCACTGCTATATACATTAAAATGCATGTATGATCTCATCAATAAGTGTAACAGCAGTTATAACACATATTATCTATTATCAGGCCGATCTGACTGCTTTAATTCCAGCAATTATTCACTCTAAACATAAATATCTTAAATTTTGAGATATTCTCCTGAACTGAAAATGTAACTCAATTTCAAACAGAGTTAAAACACAATTGAATCACACAGAATGAACAAAACACTGAATTATAAGCACAACATGAGCAAAAGAGATTCAGTATCATTGACTGAACTACAGAAAGGAGCAACATTTACATTCTGATGTCAAATCTCTTTTTTCCATGTATGATTTCTACAATAAAAGATGAACTAAATATGAACTCAGTGTAGAAATAAATGAAGGAAAAACAAACCTGTAATAAACTGATTAAACTCATAGTGAGACACAGTGTGGAAATATGTTTAGAATTTTATTTCATTTTATTATTATTATTTTTTGTTGTTGAAAGAAATAATGCTAATATAATATCATTGTTTTAGATAAAATCATTATACAAATCAGTGACACTTTAAAGCCCTTATACATATTGCATTATAAAAAGTAGTTTTAATGCATTAATTATATATTGTTTTACACATTATAATGCATGTATGATCTCTTCAACAATTGTAACCGCAGTTATTACATACACAGTTGTAACACATATTATCTATTCATTGTTACACATTTAGAAATTATAAGACATTAAATCCACCAATTTCCAATGAAACAATGAATTTGCAAATATTATAATGCATTTTAACTTTGGTTAGAGTTATTATTAAAAGATACAACCCAGGTGGCAGGGAATGTTCTCAGAACTTTGGCTAACATTCCCTACAAGTCTGGTTAATGTTTTAGAGAAAACATTTGCATGTAATGTTCAAAGAATGTTTTCAAATAATGTCAAATAACATTTCAAATAATGTTCCAATAAGGTTAAATGTAAACTAAAATATAATGTTTTAACTGTAACATTTTGAGGATGTTTTGAGGATGTTGTTTAGTTAACAGATTATATAATGTTCTCAGTAAAACATTGGCACAATGTTCCATAATAACAGAGGAGGAACATTATCAAATCAATGTTCGTAAAATGTTTTGAGGATATCACTGAGACCTGAGATGATGGAGAGTTTTTTATAAAACGTTCTTGTAATGTGATGTGTTAACAAAGCTAGAACATTTTAAATGTAACATTTTGAGGATGTTTTGAGGATGTTGTTTAGTTAAAGGGATAGTTCACTTTGAAATTATTTTTTGATATGTTTTAGCTTACCTCAAGGGCATCCAAGATGTAGGTGTCTTTGTTTCCGCAGTAGTTTCAATTTGGATATTTTTAGGTCAAACCGTTCTTGTCTGGCAGTCATATAATGCCGGTCTACGGTCACTGACTCAAAGAGCATGCACAAAGTCCAAATTAAAACAATTCCCCATCGTCCAAATGAAACAATTCCCCATCATAAGTACACATTGATGGCCTAAGACACGAAACGAGCGGTTTGTGTGAGAAAACGAACAGTATTTATATCGTTGTTATATCTTGAAAACAGCACACGTCCAAATGGTCTGACGGCTATAGATGTATACATAGATGTCGCCTTGGCTACTGCAGTTCATTGGAACGAAACCGTAGCCAAGGCGACATCTATGTATACATCTATACCCGCCCGCGCCGTCAGACCATTTGGACGTGTGCTGTTTTCAAGAGCTAAAAACGATATAAATACTGTTCGTTTTCTCACACAAACCGCTCGTTTCGTGTCTTAGGTCATCAATGTGTACTTATGATGGGGAATTGTTTCATTTGGACGATGGGGAATTGTTTTAATTTGGACTTTGTGCATGCTCTTTGAGTCAGTGACCGTAGACCTGCATTATATGACTGCCAGACAAGAACGGTTTGACCTAAAAATATCAAAATTGAAATTACTGCGGAAACAAAGACACCTACATCTTGGATGCCCTTGAGGTAAGCTAAAACATATCAAAAATTAATTTCAAAGTGAACTATCCCTTTAACAGATTATATAATGTTCTCAGTAAAACATTGGCACAATGTTCCATAATAACAGAGGAGGACCATTATCAGATCAACGTTCATAAAATGTTATGAGGATATCACTGAGACCTGAGATGATGGAGTGTTTATAATGAAAAGTTATTGTATTAGGCATAAGTGTGTTTCTAAAGGAAAGGTCAATAATTTGTTAGAGTGCAAAAGGATCATTATGGGTCACATGAATGTAACTTTGTCACCATGATACCAATCCATTAGTTTTTCATGTAGGTATACAGAATTTTATATGAATACAAATGCAATGTTTGCTCTGTTTAATATATAATATGTTTGCTCTGTTAAACTGCTGTTTAGCAGAGCAGTGGTAAATATATGTTGTTATATATGGTATATAGCCTAAGTTATTGTAAGTTTATTTTTTAATCATGCACTGCAATGAAAACACCATTTAACCAATTGATTAAATATAACAGCCAGCTGTTAACAACTAAATGAATAGCACGTGTAAATTTTTTCATATTCTTTCTTTTAAAGGCTGCTTTAAAATGAACAAAGTTGGGTTTTGAGTTACTCCATTTAGTTTGATGAATATGAAATTTTCCTAATAATAGAAACAAATCGATAACATAAATTTTTCTTTTAGAAAAGTCAAATTCATTCGAATGAAGCAAGACAGATGACAAATTTAAGACTATATTGCAGTTCATTTTAACACTTAGAAATTGAGACATCACTGTCACGGTTCATGAATCGGCTGTCTCATGCTGATGTGTCTGTGTGAATGTAATTGTGTGGGTGTGGTTACTCGTTGTGTCGATTAGTGTCGCCAGCTGTCTTCAATCCCAGTTCCCTTTATATGCCCAGTATTTTCCCTCTCATGTTGTCAGATCGTTGTGGTTGTTCCTCGGTGTGTGTCCTGTTCCTGTGCCTCGTCTGAAAAGTTCTTCGTCTGGATTTTCGTCAGTTCTTCGTGTCGTCTGATGTCCCATGGTTCCTGGTTGTTTCACTCGAGCACGCTGTTCACCGCACCACCACCGGATCGCCATCTCGTCCCTGCTTCATCTCCACCTGAGTGTTTGTCCCCGACCTGTGTCTTCATCTGACCGCTTTCAAATAAACTGAGATTTTTACTTGCATTTGCATCCTCCCGTTATTTTCTTCACAGAACGATCTGACCACATCATGGATGCAGCAAGCACGTCCCAGATCAACGATTTCATCGCCCACAGTATCTCACGTATGGACCAACAAGAGGAAAGCATCTCGGGCACAGGTCGTGCGGTGCAAGCACTCGTGAAGCAGGTGTCCGAGCTCACCCAACAGGTACAACTTCTACGGACTCCCACTGCGCCCCCCACGCCGCCCGTTCCCCCACCACCAGCGCCTGCTGCAGCTGATCGCCCAGAGCCACGCCTACCCACACCTGAGGGTTATTCCGGCGAGCCGGAGTTTTGCAGAGCGTTCCTCACGAGATGTTCCATGCATTTCGCTCTACAGCCACGCACTTTCCAGAGTGAACAGGCGAAGGTGGCATTTGTATTGACCCTGCTGTCAGGGAGAGCAGCACTTTGGGGAACGGCGGTGTGGGAGAACGGAGACAACTGCTGCACCTCGTTCCAGGCACTCTCCGAAGAAATGAAGAGGGTATTCGATCGTGCTGTGGCGGGTAAGGAGGCGGCCAGATTACTCGCCGAACTGAGACAGGGAGAAGGCTCGGTGGCGGACTTTTCCATCCGGTTCCGCACCCTGGCCGCAGAGTGCCGTTGGAACGAGGAGGTGCAGTGGGATATGTTCCTGCATGGGCTGGCTGACCGCGTTCAAAGAGAAATTTATGCTTTGGACTTACCCGAGACGCTAAATGGATTGGTGGAACTTGCTTTGAGAGTAGACGCTCGACTGAATCGGGTGACCCGATTGACGCGTACCAGCCATCCACAGCCCAGCACGGAGGATTTCCAGCCCAGTGGCGCGAGCGCGGTCAGCCCCGCATTCGATCATGAGCCCATGCAGGTGTGGAGAGCTCGGCTTTCCCGGGAGGAGAGGGAAAGGCGGAGATCCCAAGGACTCTGTCTGTACTGTGGCCGGGCGGGCCATTTCATCCATGCCTGCCCGGTAAAAGGGCAAGCCCGGTAGTAAGTATGAGGCTACTATCGGGTGGGATCTCCGCCGAGAAGACCTCATCACCATCATCGACCCTCCTCCCGGTAAGACTGAGATGGCGAACGTCGTCGCACTGCACCAACGCATTACTGGATTCGGGAGCAGAGGGTAATTTCATGGACTTCAAACTTGCACTTAAGCTTCAAATCCCCATCACTCCTCTCTCACACCAGATTACTGTCAACGCACTCAATGGTCAAGAACTCCCCCGGATTACTCATTCCACTGAAAGAATCACCCTCATCACTTCTGGCAATCACACGGAACTCATTTCATTCCTCCTCATGGACTCACCACTTGCACCAGTGGTTTTGGGACACCCGTGGCTTTCCAGACACAACCCCCGTGTCGACTGGTGCACTAACACTGTTTCCACATGGAGTAACCACTGTCATGAGTCCTGTTTAGTGTCTGCCTGTCCTTCTGTGTCTGGTTCTGTGTTTCAGAGTGAGGCGGCGGATTTGTCTAACGTGCCCGCAGAGTACCTCGACCTGAAGGAGGTGTTCAGTAAGTCTCGTGCTGCTTCTCTTCCTCCGCATCGTTCCTATGACTGTGCAATAGATCTACTGCCAGGTAAATCTCCGCCTAAGGGCAAACTTTACTCTCTTTCTGTTCCCGAGAGGGAGGCCATGGAGAAATATATTTCTGATTCTCTAGCCTCTGGGTTCATCCAACCTTCCTCTTCTCCTGCGGGGGCGGGGTTCTTTTTCGTTGGAAAGAAGGATGGTTCTCTGCGACCTTGCATTGATTACCGAGAGCTGAACAACATCACGGTAAAGAATTCTTATCCTTTGCCGTTGATGTCTTCAGCTTTCGAGAGGTTGCAGGGAGCATCTATTTTCACGAATCTGGACTTACGTAATGCATATCATTTGGTTCGCATCAGGAAGGGGGATGAATGGAAAACCGCTTTTAATACCCCTAGAGGACACTTTGAATATTTGGTTATGCCCTTCTGGCTTTCCAACAGTCCAGCGGTTTTCCAGGCACTCGTTAATGGCGTGTTGAGAGACATGGTAGATCAGTTCATATATGTTTACCTGGATGACATATTGATTTTTTCTTCGTCTCTCCAGGAACACGTTCAACACGTCAGACGAGTGCTCCAGAGGTTGTTAGAGAATGGGCTTTTTGTCAAGGCGGAGAAATGCGCGTTTCATGCACAGTCTGTTCCTTTCCTAGGGTACATCATCTCTTCTGAGGGAGTGCGCATGGATCCTGACAAGGTTAAGGCTGTGGTAGATTGGCCAAGTCCAGATTCCCGTAAGGCCCTACAGCGGTTTCTGGGGTTCGCCAATTTTTACCGGCGTTTCATTCGCAATTTCAGCCAACTAGTCGCACCTCTGACTGCCTTGACCTCCCCCCGAACGACGTTCAGGTGGTCGAACACTGCCGAGGCAGTGTTCAACAACCTCAAGAGTCGCTTCGTTTCGGCTCCCATTCTTGTCACCCCTGATCCCACACGTCAGTTTGTGGTGGAGGTCGACGCGTCAGAGGTGGGAGTAGGAGCAGTGCTTTCACAACGCGCTTCCTCAGACGACAAGATGCATCCCTGCGCGTTTTTCTCTCATCGACTATCGCCTGCCGAACGTAATTATGACAGTGGTAACAGAGAGTTGTTGGCAGTCAAGTTAGCGATGGAGGAGTGGCGTCATTGGTTAGAGGGTTCGGGGGTACCCTTTATCGTCTGGACCGATCATAAGAATCTTGAGTACATCAGATCTGCTAAAAGACTCAACTCCAGGCAGGCTCGGTGGGCTCTTCTTTTCGGACGTTTTGATTTTGTTCTCTCGTACCGCCCGGGTTCCAAAAACATCAAACCCGATTCTTTATCTCGTATTTTTGATCCATCCGAACGCCCGGTGACTCCCGAGTGTATTTTACCTGAGAAGGTTGTCATCTCCACTCTAGTATGGGAGGTCGAATCGAGGGTCAAGACAGCCCTAGAAGGGGTAACGCCTCCGCCTGGTTGCCCACCGGGTCGTTTGTTTGTTCCGGAGGGGTTACGGTCCGACGTTATTCGATGGGGTCATTGCTCCAACGTGGCTTGTCATCCAGGAGTGACGCGAACCAGTTTTTTAGTTAAACAACGATTCTGGTGGCCATTAATGGCTCGCGACATTCACGATTTTGTGTTGGCTTGCTCAGTTTGTGCCACTGGTAAGACATCTAACCAGCCCCCAGATGGGTTACTTCGACCGCTGTCTGTCCCTTTGAGACCCTGGTCCCACATCGCTCTAGATTTTGTCACCGCCCTCCCGCCCTCCAGAGGCATGACGGTTGTTTTAACCGTAGTGGACCGGTTCTGGAAGGCGGCACATTTCATCCCCTTGCCCAAATTACCTTCAGCCAAGGAGACAGCGGTCACAGTCATAGATCACGTCTTTCGGTTACATGGCCTCCCGATGGACGTGGTCTCTGACAGAGGTTCCCAATTCGTGTCCAAATTTTGGCGAGAATTTTGTAAGTTACTGGGGGCCACGGTCAGTCTGTCCTCGGGCTATCACCCCCAGAGCAATGGCCAGTCTGAGCGAGCCAATCAGGACCTCGAGAGAATGTTGCGATGTTTGGTTGCCAAGAATCCTTCGTCCTGGAGCCAACAGCTTTCTATGGTGGAGTACGCCCACAATTCGTTACCAATGTCATCCACGGGCCTCTCGCCATTTGAGTGTAGTTTAGGTTACCAGCCACCAATTTTTCCTAGTCTGGAATCCGAAGTCGCGGTCCCCTCCGCTCACGCATTCGTCCAGAGGTGTCGCCGTACTTGGACTAGAGCCCGTGAGACTCTACTCCAAGCAGGGCGGCGCATGAAGGCCAAGGCCGACCGCCACCGGTCAAAGCCTCCCGTTTACGTCGTGGGTCAAAAAGTGTGGCTTTCTACCAAGAATACTCGTAGATGGGGAACCCACCTATTTGGTACATCGCATTCTGGACTCGAGACGGAGGGGACGCGGATTTCAGTACTTGGTGGACTGGGAGGGTTACGGTCCGGAGGAGAGAAGTTGGGTACCTGCTAGAGACATTCTGGATCACTCCCTTATCGATGATTACAATCGACAGGTAAGGTTGTCTGGGAACGCCAGGAGGCGTTCCTAGGGAGAGGGGTACTGTCACGGTTCATGAATCGGCTGTCTCATGCTGATGTGTCTGTGTGAATGTAATTGTGTGGGTGTGGTTACTCATTGTGTCGATTAGTGTCGCCAGCTGTCTTCAATCCCAGTTCCCTTTATATGCCCAGTATTTTCCCTCTCATGTTGTCAGATCGTTGTGGTTGTTCCTCGGTGTGTGTCCTGTTCCTGTGCCTCGTCTGAAAAGTTCTTCGTCTGGATTTTCGTCAGTTCTTCGTGTCGTCTGATGTCCCACGGTTCCTGGTTGTTTCACTCGAGCACGCTGTTCACCGCACCACCACCGGATCGCCATCTCGTCCCTGCTTCATCTCCACCTGAGTGTTTGTCCCCGACCTGTGTCTTCATCTGACCGCTTTCAAATAAACTGAGATTTTTACTTGCATTTGCATCCTCCCGTTATTTTCTTCACAATCTCATACCAAAAGACTGAAGAACAGGGGCATTCAAAAAACAAGTGCACAATAGACTCTCTTTCACTATTACAAAAACAGCAGTTGTAATCAATATCCAGATGAAAACGCTCTAATGTGTCTTTCACAGGATATATTCTGTGAGCAATTTTAAAAGACACTTCTTTGGTTTTATTTGATACACAATACCGACTAAGAACTCCCCAAACATTGTCCCACTCAAATGAGGGAAACATATTAACCCAAACAAATTTAGATGGAGGAGAAGAGATATTAACAAAAAGAGATCTAATCAGTTGGTTACTGCATTTATCATTAATTAAATCAAGTTTATCTAAAAACAAATGTTTGGAAACTTTACTTGCAGTGTTACCCCTAGAGTCCTGATTTCTGAATAGAGATACAATTTTGGCAGAAATAGAATTCATGACAGTACAATATTCTTTAACAGAGATATGACACTTAAATTTCAGACATAGTTCAGTAATACTCAAAAACTGACCATCAGAATTCAATAACTGACTAACTAATAATATATCAGATTCAAACCAATGTTTTAAAAATAATGTTTTTCTTCGGTGTGTAATATATTTATTATTCCATATAAAAAAGGAATGAGGAGAGAAGTTATGTTTAAAAGCCAAACACCATGTCAAAAAGACTTGCTTGTGAAAATTAGATAAACAAAGAGGTATTTTGTTGATATCAAAACTGCATCTAAGGAAAAAATTTATACCACCAAGTTGATTAATTAAATGGTTAGGGAAAATATTCCACATAGAGCAATTATTTTTAATAAAACATTTTAGCCAATTTATTTTAAAAGTGCTGTTTAAGGTTGTAAAATCCACAACATTCAAACCACCCTGATCATATGGATTGCATAATATATTTTTCTTTAAATAATGAGTTTTTTTTTTTCCAAACAAAATCAAATAACAACTTGTCAAACTCTTTGGTAAATGTCTTGGGTACAAATAGAGCTTGGGAGATATACGCAGATCTTGACAAACCTTCAGATTTAGACAATAGGACACGACCATAAATGGATAAATCTCTCTGCAACCAAGAGTCAAATTTTCTTTTTGTACTGTTTATAATCGGATTAAAGTTAAGAGAAGCACGATATGATTCATCTTTGCAAAGTTTTACACCAAGATATGTGACAACCTCCTTGACAGGGATTCCATCAATTTCATCAAGGTTAATATTCCTAAGTGGAAAAATCTCACATTTGCTTATATTAAGGTTGAGACCAGATACTTTAGAAAAATTATTTATGGTACGAATTGCTTTGCTAACCTCCGCAGCATTTTTTAAAAATAGTGTTGTGTCATCAGCTAGCTGACATATTTTTAATTCATTCCCAAAAACGTTAATACCTTGAAAGAAATTCATATTTACATAGCAAGAAAGAACCTGAGTGACGAGCAGAAAGAGAAACGGTGAGATTGGGCAGCCTTGTCTGATGCCCCTAGAAAGAAAAAATCTATCAGAAGTTCCATTAACCATTTTAACAGAGCTGTTACATTCGGTGTACAGGGTTGTAATCGCCTTTCTAAAAAAATTCCCAAATTTAAAGTATTCTAATGTTGCAAACATGAATTTGTGTTCTACTGTATCAAACGCTTTATTGAAATCAACAAAGAGTATTAGATTGTCCTCATTGAGAAGGTGACTATAATCAATAAAATCAAGAATAAGACGAATATTATTACAGATATGCCTCCCTTTCATGAAGCCAGACTGAGATTGATCAATTAATGAGTCCAAACCTAATTTCAGCCTGCTAGCAAAAATAAGAGAAAAGAGTTTGGCATCAGTGTTCAATAAAGTTATGGGTCTCCACCCATCTAGAGATAAAGTATCCTTATTTGCCTTTGGTATTAAGGTAATTACCCCCTGTCTGAGAGATGGAGGTAAGATTCCATTATTTATAGATTCATTAAACATAGTTAAATAAACGGGGAAAGGGCATCTCTGAAAGTTTTGAAAAATTCATTCGTAAGCCCATCATTTCCAGGAGATTTGTTGTCCTTGAGTTTCTTAATATTGTCGATAATTTCTGTAATACTAAGCTCTTTCTCACAAATGCTGCCAAATTCATCGTTAACCAACCTACTAGTGTTACCCAATTTTCCTAAAAAGGACTCCATTAAGGAGTACTGTATATCAGAGCTAGAATACAAACTTTTATAAAATTCTGCTGTATGTTTTGAAATTGTAGATAAATCATCTGTGACAGAATTATTTATACGCAATTTATTAATTGCTAATCTTTCACCATTTCTTTTTTCTAAAGAACAAAAGTATCTGGTGTTCCCTTTCGAAGGGAACTCAACAATACGTCATTGACGCTTTGGGGAACGCCTCAGGCGTGACAGGTGTCTGAAATCAAATATCAACTCACAGCAATCATGTTGACCGGCGACAGCCCGTGCATCATCAGCTTGAATGATGAGTGCGCGACCTGGATGTATAAAAGGGAGCCTTGCACACATGACAACATCCTTTCGTCTTCAGGGACTGCTTTGTCTGTTTGAGAGTGTTTCTCGAGTGCAATCAAGAAAATGAAGCGTACAGAGAAGAAGAGATATTCCTTCCGCAAGTGTGCCGACCCGTGTCCCAGATATCTGACACCGGAGGATTCACACGATCTGTGCGTGTTCTGCCTGGGTGAAGAGCACGCGCGGGGAGCTCTCGAGGGAGCTACCTGCGCGAACTGCGAGCGTTTTTCTTTGAAAACGCTCCGCTCTCGTCTGTCTCACTTTTCGAGGGAAGTGAGCGCGGCATCTGAACCCCGCGGTTCCGGTCCCGCTCGGGCTGAGGCTCAGCGGCGCTTGAGTTCGTGGGGCTCTCAGATGGAAATGGCAGATCAGCTGGAGAGGGGCGTTAACCTCGCGGATGATCTGTCAGCTGACGAGGGCGAGTTACAGATTAATGTAGAAGATGTTCTTTCTCTTTCTGATGGATCTGTAACTGGTTCTCTTCGGGCCGGGCAGGAGTCGGTTGCTGATGAGGTCAGTTTGGTTGAAACTGAACCACTTCAGCCCTCCTGCCCAGTGTACGCTGAGCTGGTGGACGTTATGGGGCGCGCCACCAACAGACTGCAGCTGCAGTGGAGGCGCGTCCGGGAGGAACCTGTTCGTGGTATTTTGGACGATCGGTTCCTCCCCACCCATAGGCCACCGACTCGGACGAGCATTCCATTTCTTCCCGATCTCCACTCTGAGATTGAGAAGGCATGGAAGAACCCGTTCTCTGCGCGTCTTCATCTGCACCAGCGGGCTAGTTTCGCTGCTGTGGAAGGAGCCGCAGAGCATGGGTATGTGTCGATGCCGCCAGTAGACGAGACGTTGGCCAACTATCTCGCCTCTGGTCGGGCATCGTCACTGGGAGCTCCGACCCTGCCATCCAAGCCATTGAAGACAACATCACGCTTGAATGGCAGAGCGTACACGGCAGCAGGTCAGGCAGGGGCGGTTCTGCACACCCTCGCGGTCCTTCAGGCCTACCAGGCCGACCTGCTGCGGGACCTCGATCAGGGGGCCGGCCTGCCCTCTGACGCGGTAGCAGAGCTGCGCCGTACCACGGATTTAGCTCTCCGGGCCACCAAACAGTCAGCTGCTTCCATCGGTCGTGCGATGGCGGCTATGGTGGCCACGGAGAGACATCTGTGGCTTAACCAGGCTGACATCGGGGAGAAAGAAAAAACCTTTCTCCTCGATTCGCCGGTTTCGCCTTCTGAACTTTTCGGACCTTCCGTTGAGACGGTGGTCGATAAGTTCAGGGAGGCGAGGGCGCGCTCTGTGGCATTTAAGAGCTGCATACCGCGGAGGTCCTCGGCCCAGCCCAGGCAGGCGGGAGGGCCTGGTCCGTCGTGGTCTGAGGATCACAGACAGACCCAAAAGGCCAGTGTCGCTTCCCGTGCACCCCCTCCTCCTAAGAGAGGGAGCAGGGCGCGCAGGAGGCGTAACTCCCGCGGGAGGCAGGATCTCAGGGAGGTGATCCAGAGTAAACGTTCTCAGTCTGAGCGTTAGGTATCACCTCCCTGGATCTTGCTTTCTAACCACCATCACTCCCAGGCTCCTCCTACATCAGGCCTGGGGCAGGGCCTATGATGAGTTCAAGAATTCTCTGATGGCCCGCTTCAGCTTGGTTGATAGGAGCGCCTTCCTAGGCTTATGAAACATTAGGTTTGCGTTTGAGTTTCTGAGTCCTGGCGTGCTTCATTCTGTATGCCGCAGGTATTATGTTGAGTGAAAATGTTTTGTGCGCAAATAACATTTTCTTTCTCTTCTTTTTCAGAACTCGTGTCCTGTACAGAGCCTGGGACATGTTTGGTGGGCAGGTAACGTATTGTAAGTGAGCTGAGCTCCCGCATACTGTGGGTATTAGGTTGCAGGCCTCATCCGGCCTTCCTGAATGTGAGCTCCCACATACTGTGGTCGCCAGGTTACAGGCCTCACCGGTCTTCCTGGTTATGAGCTCCCACATGCTGTGGTCGCCAGGTTACAGGCCTCATCTGGCCTTCCTGGTTATGAGCTCCCACATGCTGTGGTCGCCAGGTTACAGGCCTCACCGGTCTTCCTGGTGATGGGCTTCTACATGTCAGGTTACAGGCCCCATCTGGCCTTCCTGAATGTGAGCTCCCACATACTGTGGTCATCAGGTTACAGGCCTCATCCGGCCTTCCTGGCTATGAGCTCCCACATACTGTGGTCGCCAGGTTACAGGCCTCACCGGTCTTCCTGGTGATGGGCTTCTACATGTCAGGTTACAGGCCCCATCTGGCCTTCCTGAATATGAGCTCCCACATACTGTGGTCACCAGGTTTCAGGCCTCATAGGCCTTCCTGTGTGTTAAGCTCCCACATTCAGTGGTCACCAGGCTTCAGGCTTCCTAGGCCTTCCTGGTTATGAGTTCTCACATATCAGGTTACAGGCCTCACCAGGCCTTCCTGGATGTGAACTCCCACTCACTGTGGTCGCTAGGGTATAGGCCTCACTGGTTGTGAGCTTTCACATGTCAGGATGCAGGCCTCATCAGGCCTTCCTGAATGTGAGCTCCCACGCATTGTGACTATCAGGTTACAGGCCTCATCTGGCCTTCCTGGTCATGGGTAATCCCACATGCTGTGGTTCCCAGGTTACAGGCCTCACCGGCCTTCCAGAGGATGAGCTCCCACTTACTGTGGTCGTCAGGTTATAGGCCTTACTAGGCCTTCCTGAGTATGAGCTCCCACATGCTGTGGTCGCCAAGTTAGAGGCCTCACCAGGCCTTCCTGGATTCAGAATGGATAAGTACATGCACTTTCGTTTCATGCACTTTCTAAAATCCATATTTATGGTAAGGGTTATGTGCTGTATGCTTCATTCCCTTTTTTACGTGGCTCAGACTCCGGTTCTTCACCTTGGGTCCCACTCTAGATGCGTCTTCTGTCGCAATGTTTTACGACAGGCGCTTCCCTTTCAGGCTATCTCCCACATTCGGTGGTTACAGGCCTCATTAGGCCTTTCTGAAGGTAGCCCCACATTGTGTGGCTGTCAGGTTACAGGCCTCTCCGGCCTTCCTGAATACGAGCTCCCACTTACTGTGGTCGCCAGGTCTCAGGCCTCACAGGCCTTCCTGAGTATGAGCTCTCACACGCTGTGGTCGCCAGGTTAGAGGCCTCACCAGGCCTTCCTGAATTCAGAATGGCTAAGTACACGCACTTTCGTTTCGTGTACTTCCTAAAATCCATATTTATGGTAAGGGTATGCGCTGTCCGCTTCATTCCCTTTTTTACGTGGCTCAGACTCCGGTTCGTCACCTTGGGTCCCACTCTAGATGCGTCCTCTGTCGCAATGTTTTACGACAGGTGCTTCCCTTTCAGGCTATCTCCCACATTCTGTGGTTACAGGCCTCATTAGGCCTTTCTGAAGGTAGCCCCACATTGTGTGGCTGTCAGGTTACAGGCCTCTCCGGCCTTCCTGAATACGAGCTCCCACTTACTGTGGTCGCCAGGTCTCAGGCCTCACAGGCCTTCCTGAGTATGAGCTCCCACATACTGTGGTCGCCAGGTTAGAGACCTTACCAGGCCTTCCTGGATTTGGACTGGCTAGGTACACGCACTTTCGTTTCGTGTACCTTCTAAAATCCATATTTATGGTAAGGGTTATGCGCTGTCCGCTTCATTCCCTTTTTTACGTGGCTCAGACTCCGGTTCTTCACTTTGAGTCCCACTCTAGATGCGTTTTCTGTCGCAATGTTTTACGACAGGCGCTTCCCTTTCAGGCTATCTCCCACATTCTGTGGTTACAGGCCTCATTAGGCCTTTCTGAAGGTAGCCCCACATTCTGTGGTCGTCAGGTCACAGGCCTCAGCGGCCTTCCTGAGGATGAGCTCCCACTTACTGTGGTCGTCAGGTTATAGGCCTTACTAGGCCTTCCTGAGTATGAGCTCCCACATGCTGTGGTCGCCAGGTTAGAGGCCTCACCAGGCCTTCCTGGATTCAGAATGGCTAAGTACACGCACTTTCGTTTCGTGTACTTTCTAAAATCCATATTTATGGTAAGGGTTATGCGCTGTCCGCTTCATTCCCTTTTTTACGTGGCTCAGACTCCGGTTCTTCACCTTGGGTCCCACTCTAGATGCATCCTCTGTCGCAATGTTTTACGACAGGCGCTTCCCTTTCAGGCTATCTCCCACATTCTGTGGTTACAGGCCTCATTAGGCCTTTCTGAAGGTAGCCCCACATTGTGTGGCTGTCAGGTTACAGGCCTCAGCGGCCTTCCTGATATGAGCCCTCATGTACTGGAGCTCCCCACATGAGGGGGTCATCAGGTCTTAGGTCTCATTAGACCTTCCTGGTTCTGAACCCTCTCTTACTTCCCCAGTGTTCGGATCGAGCACTGGGTAGACCCGTGGATTGAGTGGACGACTTCCGTTGTTTCCTGAGGTTGAGTCACACTCTCCGGGAGATCCCGTCTCAGTGATCCAGAACTGAATGGTTTCTGCCAGCTTCGCAGGCCTTTGGTTTCTGGATGCCTTATCCAAGGCAACTTCCAGAGGCTCTGTCTCGGACAGACAGGCTATGGCCAGACTGTGTGTCTTAGTATAGATCACCAGGCCAGCCTGGTGGTATTTCAGGTGGCACGCTCCCCTGAATAGTGACTGGCTGGGGGTCCCTTGGGTCCCCTAGCCACACTCCCTAGAAGGGACCCCTTCTATTGGAAGTTGTGGTCCTAAGCCTTTGAGCTGGCCCAGATATACCCCCCATTAACTATGTTCTGGCGGTTTCTTGGTTCATTAGCTTGGGCTATGACCGGTAGGGAGTGCTGTCACTGACAGCCCGATGTGACCTAAGGGTGAGTGGTTCCAGTGTTTTCTGAATTACTGGTTCTGACAGTTGTCACTGCCTTTTGGCATGCACTCCCCTTAGCATGGCGGCGTTGGTATATCGTTCCCCAAAGCGTCAATGACGTATTGTTGAGTTCCCTTCGAAAGGGAACGTCTCAGGTTACGAATGTAACCTATGTTCCCTGAGAACAGGGAACGAGACAATACGTCTCCCTGCCATGCCTCGGGGCCTGCCTGCAACAGTCCCTTCAGACGATAGGATGTTGTCATGTGTGCAAGGCTCCCTTTTATACATCCAGGTCGCGCACTCATCATTCAAGCTGATGATGCACGGGCTGTCGCCGGTCAACATGATTGCTGTGAGTTGATATTTGATTTCAGACACCTGTCACGCCTGAGGCGTTCCCCAAAGCGTCAATGACGTATTGTCTCGTTCCCTGTTCTCAGGGAACATAGGTTACATTCGTAACCTGAGACGTTTTTTTCACCATGTTCGAGCCACTTTCTTCTGGAACGTATGAAAGCAGATTTTGCCTTTTCCTCATAATGTTTATTTAAATTCTCTTGTAATTTTATGAGATTTTGAGCTTGTTCCTCTGTTAAATCTGTTTTATCACACAGGTCACCAAACTCTTGGAAGATGGCTTGCAATTTGGCCCGTTTATTTTTGGCAATTGTTTTACTCATTTTAATGGCTAAACTCCTCACTTTATATTTCATAAAATCCCACTGCAGCCCAAATTGGTTAGTAATTACACCCTGTTTATAGTATTTATCAATTATTTTTAATACTTCACAATTAAATTCATCATTAAATAATAAATAATTGTTTAATATCCAGTATCCACTTCTGCTCAGGTTCTTTCTATTGTCATTAGAGATGATAAAAATGTGAATAGAATTATGGTCAGTAAAGGTGCAAGATCAATTGTAACGTTGTCTATCAATGATGTCAACTCCTCTGATATTAACCACAAATCTATTCGAGACTGCAAAGACAAGTCATTATTTTGCCATGTATACATGAGTTTTTTGGGGTTCATTTTTCGCCAGATATCAACAAGACCTAAGTTATTGCATAACCCACAAATAATTTTGTTGCTATCATCTTTTACACATTTGGGAGGCCATCTATCTAAGTTACTATCAGGGACTACATTAAAATCACCCCCAAGAATACATTTTGCATTCATGTATTTGGTTGATAGGTCAATAATTCGTTTTTCTAATTCATTGAGTAGAATCAAATTTGTAGATTTGCAATTAGTACCATAAATATTAGCAATAATATATTGCTTATCAGAGTCCTCTAATATGATTATTAGCCACCTTCCATTATTATTACTCTCATGATGAAGAATTTTGCCCCTGAAATTCCCTCTGAGAATAGCGACCCCTGCTGATCTATTTGTACCATGACTCAACCAAATGTCCTGACCCCAATGACTCTTCCAAAAATTGTAATCAGCCTTTGAACTATGCGTTTCTTGTAATAAATAAAAATCAGCCCTTTTGTCTTTCAAAAATAAAAAAACAGCCTTTCTTTTATTTATATCGCGGATGCCTCTAACATTAAGAGAAACTAAAGAAAAAGACATGAGAAAAAACTTGAACTGTAAGTCCTGGTTTACTAAGTAAAACAATACCCGGACAACCCCTCTATGTCAAAATGAACAAAACTTATTCAAAAAAATAACTTTCTATATATTTAATGTATTGATGATGAGTAAGAAGGGAAAGAGAGAAAAAAAAATAGGCGTTGGAGGGAGATAGGGGGAACTGTCCATGGAACTGGTTTAACTGTTCAGCACCTCCCTGAGTATATAAGTTAACATATATAACAGTCTGAACAAATTAGTTATATCTTCCTTCTTTTTCCCCTTTACCTGAACACAGAAATTTCATGAAGATTGTCAGCTGTCGAACTTCAAGGGAGAAATTTGTTTTCACTCCTTTCTCGCTTCTGCTGCTTATTTTGGGTCTCTAAAAGAGAAAAAATCATCCGATCTCCATTTTTCCATCTTTTGGTCGAATCTGGATCCCATCCACATACGCCTTCGCTCCCACAAAGTAGGCCGACTTTCCAGCTTTCCTGACGCGCTCCACCTCTGGCCACAGCCGCTGTCTCACTGCTCGATCAGCGGGCGTCAAATCCTCCTTGAATTGCAGCTTGTTAGTCTTCAAGTACTCGCTGGTTTTGGCTGCCCTCCAGAGAATATCTTTCTCAGATCGTGAAATGAATCGAATGATCACGGGCCTGGCTCGCTGGTTCTCACTGTTGATCTTGCCCAGTCGATGAGCCACATCATCTGTGCTCGTGTTGAATTCTGGAACGACCGCACGACACACCTCCTTGACTCTGGCCTTGACGTCTTCTTTGCTGTTCTCCGAAAGCCCGTAAAGCCGTAAATTCCACCTCCTTCCATAACGCTCCGCATCGGACAACCTCTCTTCTAACATCGCAATTTTCTGTTCATAAGCTTCATGTTTCTGCTTGAGAACGTCCATTTCGATGCGAAAGCCGCCCACTTCGTTGTATATGCAGTCTACTTTTTCCCGCAGATCTTCGACGAGCACAGCATTTTCAGACACCTTTGATTCAATTCTGTCCGATCTCTCGTTGATTAAATTATATAAATCAATCAAGGAAAACTCTTTTTTTTTCTTACTTTCGGGGCTACTCGTTCCATCAGTCTTACTTTTATCACCATTCGAATTCTTTGAGTAAGAATGTACTTCACTTTGTGTGCGCTTTTCTCCTTTCCCCGCCATGATAGGCCCACTAAGCACGGTTCAGTCAAAATACTTCCTGACGAATAACACGGGGTAAAAGTTGATCTCTTTTCAAAAAATTCGGCACAAAGTTCATGTAAAATAATTATTTTGTCATCAGTTCATAATAAAAAGATAATTTAGAAGGGAAATCCCGGGAAGTTGTTCCCCACTTAGAAAAGGTCGTCTGCACCCACCGCCATCTTAGCCCGACCCCTGAATGCGTGAGAGTTGGCAGCCTTATTAAAAAATTTGCACGAAATAAAAAAATGCGCGTGCAGCATGAGGAATCGTCCCGGATGAGTTCGTCAGGTGAAAGTTCATCATGTGGGTCATTTTATTTATTGCTAAATTAATATTCATTAATTATTAGGGGCCAAGCCCCGAAGGGGCTATGGCACCTATTGTATCTGTTAGTTTTCTTATTATTATTAGGGGCCAAGCCCCGAAGGGGCTATGGCACCTATTGTATCTGTTAGTTTTCTTATTAGGGGCCAAGCCCCGAAGGGGCTATGGCACCTATTGTATCTGTTAGTTTTCTTATTAGGGGCCAAGCCCCGAAGGGGCTATGGCACCTATTGTATCTGTTAGTTTTCTTATTATTAGGGGCCAAGCCCCGAAGGGGCTATGGCACCTATTGTATCTGTTAGTTTTCTTATTATTATTAGGGGCCAAGCCCCGAAGGGGCTATGGCACCTATTGTATCTGTTAGTTTTCTTATTATTATTAGGGGCCAAGCCCCGAAGGGGCTATGGCACCTATTGTATCTGTTAGTTTTCTTATTATTATTAGGGGCCAAGCCCCGAAGGGGCTATGGCACCTATTGTATCTGTTAGTTTTCTTCTTATTATTAGGGGCCAAGCCCCGAAGGGGCTATGGCACCTATTGTATCTGTTAGTTTTCTTATTATTATTAGGGGCCAAGCCCCGAAGGGGCTATGGCACCTATTGTATCTGTTAGTTTTCTTATTAGGGGCCAAGCCCCGAAGGGGCTATGGCACCTATTGTATCTGTTAGTTTTCTTATTATTATTATTATTATTATTCTTCTTCCTCCTCTTGAAGTCTATGGCAGCCCTATGAACCATACATAGGAAAATGATGAAATTTGGCACACTTGTAGTGATGGTAATGAAAAGTAATTGTAGCAATTTTTGAGTCTCTAGGTCCAACTCTATAGCGCCACCAGCAGTTCAAAAATTCAACATTGAAATGGTTATAACTTTTGAACCCTTTGATCTAGAAAAATGAAACTTAGTACACCTGATTCATCTCATCATGCTGATTAGAACCAATATCTTACATTAAGACTCCGCCCATTACAGTAGTGGCCATTTTGAAAAGTACAGTATGCAGTTTTTTTGCTACTCCTCCTTCAAAATTGGTCTAATTTTGTCCAAACATGTACTCAAATGATCTTCGGACTGAGCCGCATAAAAGTACTGTCCCCGATTTTTTTTATTCTTCTCTGATCAAAAGTTATGACGTCGCAAACTTAACGAGGTCGACCCAAAATTGGTTCAGAAGCTATAGCTCGGCCAAACTTTGATCAATCGAAACGAAAATTGGTACACTTCATCGGAAGCATGATCTGAGGTTCCATGCCAAAGTTGGGAACAGCGCCACCTACGGGTCATGAGATATGGAAAATGCATATTTTGGCCAATAACTTATGAACAGTTTGTCAGAAAATTATAAACTTGGTGTCTATCGATTCCTTGGGTCATGACAAATCCGTGGATATCGATTTTGCCATGATGGGATGTACCACGTGTCCGCCATTTTGAATGATGTCATAATTTGCAATATCTTTTAAACTATTTGAAATTTCTTCACCAAATTTGGTATGGATCATCATTAGCATGGCCCGAAGGTACCTGAGAAATTTGATCACAGCGCCACCTAGTGTTCCAGAGATATCATTGTTTTTTGAAAAAACGCTTATAACTTTTGCTAACATTGCTTGAAATTTGATTTCTTTATGTCAATATATTCCTTGGCTTATGCCGATTTCAACGATATCTCATATGTTATTTATCAACAATGTGACTGGCCGCCATATTGGAGTGAATGTAAAACAGTTTTTTCGCTACTCCTCCTTCAAAATTGGTCTAATTTTGTCCAAACATGTACTCAAATGATCTTCGGACTGAGCCGCATAAAAGTACTGTCCCCGATTTTTTTGCTATACTGGAAAAAAAAAGTTATGATGTCGCAAACTTAATGAGGTCAACCCATAATTGGTTCAGAGGCTGTAACTTGTGAACAGTTTGTCACAAAATCATAAAATTGGTGTCTATCGATTCCTTGCGTCATGTCGAATCTGAGGATATCTATTTTGCCAGCATTGGATGTACCACATCATAAGCTATATTAGCATTAAGTTAGCTTAGCATGCTAATCTCGTTAACATGATTTTGTGTGCTCATTCACACACTGAAGCCTCTCCTCTGCAGCTTTGTAAAACATGTCCTCTGGGTGGCGCAAGTGGTTCAACCATGCGTCATGAATCCCGAACCATTGTGGTCGTGGGTTCGAGACCAGTGTGGGGCGACTTTGAAATTGTGTATAAAATAATAATTTAAATTCCTTCCGGCTCTGCACTGCTGTTGGTGCTTAAATGCTAGCTGTGCTGCTGTAATTGATGTGCTTACTGTGCTTGATGTACATTAAATTTCTGATGTTTTGCTCTTCTGGCTCCGCATTGCGCTACAGCGGCTGTTGCTTGCTCTGCCTTGCAGGGCTTGGCCCCGTATTGCTGCTTGCAGCTATATTTATTATTATTATTATTATTCTTCTTCCTCCTCTTGAAGTCTATGGCAGCCCTATGAACCATACATAGGAAAATGATGAAATTTGGCACACTTGTAGTGATGGTAATGAAAAGTAATTGTAGCAATTTTTGAGTCTCTAGGTCCAACTCTATAGCGCCACCAGCAGTTCAAAAATTCAACATTGAAATGGTTATAACTTTTGAACCCTTTGATCTAGAAAAATGAAACTTAGTACACCTGATTCATCTCATCATGCTGATTAGAACCAATATCTTACATTAAGACTCCGCCCATTACAGTAGTGGCCATTTTGAAAAGTACAGTATGCAGTTTTTTTGCTACTCCTCCTTCAAAATTGGTCTAATTTTGTCCAAACATGTACTCAAATGATCTTCGGACTGAGCCGCATAAAAGTACTGTCCCCGATTTTTTTTATTCTTCTCTGATCAAAAGTTATGACGTCGCAAACTTAACGAGGTCGACCCAAAATTGGTTCAGAAGCTATAGCTCGGCCAAACTTTGATCAATCGAAACGAAAATTGGTACACTTCATCGGAAGCATGATCTGAGGTTCCATGCCAAAGTTGGGAACAGCGCCACCTACGGGTCATGAGATATGGAAAATGCATATTTTGGCCAATAACTTATGAACAGTTTGTCAGAAAATTATAAACTTGGTGTCTATCGATTCCTTGGGTCATGACAAATCCGTGGATATCGATTTTGCCATGATGGGATGTACCACGTGTCCGCCATTTTGAATGATGTCATAATTTGCAATATCTTTTAAACTATTTGAAATTTCTTCACCAAATTTGGTATGGATCATCATTAGCATGGCCCGAAGGTACATGAGAAGTTTGATCACAGCGCCACCTAGTGTTCCAGAGATATCATTGTTTTTTGAAAAAACACTTATAACTTTTGCCAACATTGCTTGAAATTTGATTTCTTTATGTCAATATATTCCTTGGCTTATGCCGATTTCAACGATATCTCATATGTTATTTTTCAACAATGTGACTGGCCGCCATATTGGAGCGAATGTAAAACAGTTTTTTCGCTACTCCTCCTTCAAAATTGGTCTAATTTTGTCCAAATATGTACTCAAATGATCTTCGGACTGAGCCGCATAAAAGTACTGTCCCCGATTTTTTTGCTCTACTGGAAAAAAAAAGTTATGATGTCGCAAACTTAACGAGGTCGACCCATAATTGGTTCAGAGGCTGTAACTTGTGAACAGTTTGTCACAAAATCATAAAATTGGTCTCTATCGATTCCTTGCGTCATGTCGAATCCGAGGATATCTTTTTTGCCAGGATTGGATGTACCACGTCATCATAAGCCATAAGCTACATCAGCATTAAGATAGCTTAGCATGCTAATCTGGTTAACTTGCTTTTGTGTGCTCATTCTTACACTGAAGCCTCTCATCTGAAGTTTGTGATTGTACATCCTCTGAGTGGTGCAGTCTGCTAAACCATGTGCTTCTAATCCTGAGCCGTTCTGGTTGTAGGTTCGAACCCTGTGTTGGATGAGTATAAAAATTGTGTTGATTCCTGTTTTGTTCAGGCATTTTTCTAATCTATTGCGCTAATGCTGCTTGTTTTGATTTCATCCATAAGTACTTCTGAACCTATCTGTTCTTCATGTACATTCTATTTCTGCTCTTTTTGCTCTTCTGGCTCCACATTGGCTAACCATAAGTTACATTAGCATTAAGATATCTTAGCATGCTTAACTGGTTGAGATGCTAAGTAATTCTTTTGTGTGCTTATTGTGTGCTCATTCTTAATCTGAAGCCTCTCCTCTGCAGCTTAAGCGTAAAATGCTAAACCATGTGCCATGAGCCCAAACCATTGTGTTACAGACATAGTGTCTTTCTGAAAAGTAACTCATTAGAATATGATATGTGGCACATTCATATAAAGATTAACGCTTGACTTGATTTATTGAACTTTGGCATCTTGGTAAAAATGTAAAAAAAAAACAGTTTTCCCAATGGTACTACTAGATGAGTAACAGTCACATCACCCAGAGGTTGTGAGTTCGAGTCCTGTCCAACTTCATAAAATGGTTTCTGTATTTTCCAGTTAAGTATTTTTTTAATCTTTCTTCTGGGATTAGAAACATTGTTTATTCTATGTTGAGTCTCACCTGAAGTCTTGAGTATTCAGAAAGTTTTGTGATCAAAAATGATTTCTATAGCAGTCCTTGACAATCTACTATTCTTGCAATGTAAGCATTTTCTTCATATTAATACTTTTTGCCTTTATGTGTTCATTCTCATGTCAATTTCCTTTTATGCATTGTGTGTAGTGAGCTAGAGAGTAGAAGGGTGTGATTTGATGTTGTCATGGTCTAAGTAAACCTATTTTTTTTTAATTAAGCTGGCTTTTATAAATTAAGTTAACTACATAAACTATTATACATGCATTTGTTTGGTTTAAAGCTTTAAGTATTGTTAAAGTTAAAATTAACATTCAGGTTGGACAACGTTTTAACTATTGTCCTGAAGACACTTACTAATTTTAGTATTTCAAAACAATAAAAATTCTTATTATTAGGGGCCAAGCCCCGAAGGGGCTATGGCACCTATTGTATCTGTTAGTTTTCTTATTAGGGGCCAAGCCCCGAAGGGGCTATGGCACCTATTGTATCTGTTAGTTTTCTTATTATTATTAGGGGCCAAGCCCCGAAGGGGCTATGGCACCTATTGTATCTGTTAGTTTTCTTATTATTAGGGGCCAAGCCCCGAAGGGGCTATGGCACCTATTGTATCTGTTAGTTTTCTTATTAGGGGCCAAGCCCCGAAGGGGCTATGGCACCTATTGTATCTGTTAGTTTTCTTATTATTAGGGGCCAAGCCCCGAAGGGGCTATGGCACCTATTGTATCTGTTAGTTTTCTTATTATTATTATTATTATTATTCTTCTTCCTCCTCTTGAAGTCTATGGCAGCCCTATGAACCATACATAGGAAAATGATGAAATTTGGCACACTTGTAGTGATGGTAATGAAAAGTAATTGTAGCAATTTTTGAGTCTCTAGGTCCAACTCTATAGCGCCACCAGCAGTTCAAAAATTCAACATTGAAATGGTTATAACTTTTGAACCCTTTGATCTAGAAAAATGAAACTTAGTACACCTGATTCATCTCATCATGCTGATTAGAACCAATATCTTACATTAAGACTCCGCCCATTACAGTAGTGGCCATTTTGAAAAGTACAGTATGCAGTTTTTTTGCTACTCCTCCTTCAAAATTGGTCTAATTTTGTCCAAACATGTACTCAAATGATCTTCGGACTGAGCCGCATAAAAGTACTGTCCCCGATTTTTTTTATTCTTCTCTGATCAAAAGTTATGACGTCGCAAACTTAACGAGGTCGACCCAAAATTGGTTCAGAAGCTATAGCTCGGCCAAACTTTGATCAATCGAAACGAAAATTGGTACACTTCATCGGAAGCATGATCTGAGGTTCCATGCCAAAGTTGGGAACAGCGCCACCTACGGGTCATGAGATATGGAAAATGCATATTTTGGCCAATAACTTATGAACAGTTTGTCAGAAAATTATAAACTTGGTGTCTATCGATTCCTTGGGTCATGACAAATCCGTGGATATCGATTTTGCCATAATGGGATGTACCACGTGTCCGCCATTTTGAATGATGTCATAATTTGCAATATCTTTTAAACTATTTGAAATTTCTTCACCAAATTTGGTATGGATCATCATTAGCATGGCCCGAAGGTACATGAGAAGTTTGATCACAGCGCCACCTAGTGTTCCAGAGATATCATTGTTTTTTGAAAAAACACTTATAACTTTTGCCAACATTGCTTGAAATTTGATTTCTTTATGTCAATATATTCCTTGGCTTATGCCGATTTCAACGATATCTCATATGTTATTTTTCAACAATGTGACTGGCCGCCATATTGGAGCGAATGTAAAACAGTTTTTTCGCTACTCCTCCTTCAAAATTGGTCTAATTTTGTCCAAATATGTACTCAAATGATCTTCGGACTGAGCCGCATAAAAGTACTGTCCCCGATTTTTTTGCTCTACTGGAAAAAAAAAGTTATGATGTCGCAAACTTAACGAGGTCGACCCATAATTGGTTCAGAGGCTGTAACTTGTGAACAGTTTGTCACAAAATCATAAAATTGGTCTCTATCGATTCCTTGCGTCATGTCGAATCCGAGGATATCTTTTTTGCCAGGATTGGATGTACCACGTCATCATAAGCCATAAGCTACATCAGCATTAAGATAGCTTAGCATGCTAATCTGGTTAACTTGCTTTTGTGTGCTCATTCTTACACTGAAGCCTCTCATCTGAAGTTTGTGATTGTACATCCTCTGAGTGGTGCAGTCTGCTAAACCATGTGCTTCTAATCCTGAGCCGTTCTGGTTGTAGGTTCGAACCCTGTGTTGGATGAGTATAAAAATTGTGTTGATTCCTGTTTTGTTCAGGCATTTTTCTAATCTATTGCGCTAATGCTGCTTGTTTTGATTTCATCCATAAGTACTTCTGAACCTATCTGTTCTTCATGTACATTCTATTTCTGCTCTTTTTGCTCTTCTGGCTCCACATTGGCTAACCATAAGTTACATTAGCATTAAGATATCTTAGCATGCTTAACTGGTTGAGATGCTAAGTAATTCTTTTGTGTGCTTATTGTGTGCTCATTCTTAATCTGAAGCCTCTCCTCTGCAGCTTAAGCGTAAAATGCTAAACCATGTGCCATGAGCCCAAACCATTGTGTTACAGACATAGTGTCTTTCTGAAAAGTAACTCATTAGAATATGATATGTGGCACATTCATATAAAGATTAACGCTTGACTTGATTTATTGAACTTTGGCATCTTGGTAAAAATGTAAAAAAAAAACAGTTTTCCCAATGGTACTACTAGATGAGTAACAGTCACATCACCCAGAGGTTGTGAGTTCGAGTCCTGTCCAACTTCATAAAATGGTTTCTGTATTTTCCAGTTAAGTATTTTTTTAATCTTTCTTCTGGGATTAGAAACATTGTTTATTCTATGTTGAGTCTCACCTGAAGTCTTGAGTATTCAGAAAGTTTTGTGATCAAAAATGATTTCTATAGCAGTCCTTGACAATCTACTATTCTTGCAATGTAAGCATTTTCTTCATATTAATACTTTTTGCCTTTATGTGTTCATTCTCATGTCAATTTCCTTTTATGCATTGTGTGTAGTGAGCTAGAGAGTAGAAGGGTGTGATTTGATGTTGTCATGGTCTAAGTAAACCTATTTTTTTTTAATTAAGCTGGCTTTTATAAATTAAGTTAACTACATAAACTATTATACATGCATTTGTTTGGTTTAAAGCTTTAAGTATTGTTAAAGTTAAAATTAACATTCAGGTTGGACAACGTTTTAACTATTGTCCTGAAGACACTTACTAATTTTAGTATTTCAAAACAATAAAAATTCTTATTATTAGGGGCCAAGCCCCGAAGGGGCTATGGCACCTATTGTATCTGTTAGTTTTCTTATTAGGGGCCAAGCCCCGAAGGGGCTATGGCACCTATTGTATCTGTTAGTTTTCTTATTATTATTAGGGGCCAAGCCCCGAAGGGGCTATGGCACCTATTGTATCTGTTAGTTTTCTTATTATTAGGGGCCAAGCCCCGAAGGGGCTATGGCACCTATTGTATCTGTTAGTTTTCTTATTAGGGGCCAAGCCCCGAAGGGGCTATGGCACCTATTGTATCTGTTAGTTTTCTTATTATTAGGGGCCAAGCCCCGAAGGGGCTATGGCACCTATTGTATCTGTTAGTTTTCTTATTATTATTATTATTATTATTCTTCTTCCTCCTCTTGAAGTCTATGGCAGCCCTATGAACCATACATAGGAAAATGATGAAATTTGGCACACTTGTAGTGATGGTAATGAAAAGTAATTGTAGCAATTTTTGAGTCTCTAGGTCCAACTCTATAGCGCCACCAGCAGTTCAAAAATTCAACATTGAAATGGTTATAACTTTTGAACCCTTTGATCTAGAAAAATGAAACTTAGTACACCTGATTCATCTCATCATGCTGATTAGAACCAATATCTTACATTAAGACTCCGCCCATTACAGTAGTGGCCATTTTGAAAAGTACAGTATGCAGTTTTTTTGCTACTCCTCCTTCAAAATTGGTCTAATTTTGTCCAAACATGTACTCAAATGATCTTCGGACTGAGCCGCATAAAAGTACTGTCCCCGATTTTTTTGCTATATTGGAAAAAAAAAAGTTATGATGTCGCAAACTTAACGAGGTCGACCCAAAATTGGTTCAGAAGCTATAGCTCGGCCAAACTTTGATCAATCGAAACGAAAATTGGTACACTTCATCGGAAGCATGATCTGAGGTTCCATGCCAAAGTTGGGAACAGCGCCACCTACGGGTCATGAGATATGGAAAATGCATATTTTGGCCAATAACTTATGAACAGTTTGTCAGAAAATTATAAACTTGGTGTCTATCGATTCCTTGGGTCATGACAAATCCGTGGATATCGATTTTGCCATGATGGGATGTACCACGTGTCCGCCATTTTGAATGATGTCATAATTTGCAATATCTTTTAAACTATTTGAAATTTCTTCACCAAATTTGGTATGGATCATCATTAGCATGGCCCGAAGGTACCTGAGAAATTTGATCACAGCGCCACCTAGTGTTCCAGAGATATCATTGTTTTTTGAAAAAACGCTTATAACTTTTGCTAACATTGCTTGAAATTTGATTTCTTTATGTCAATATATTCCTTGGCTTATGCCGATTTCAACGATATCTCATATGTTATTTATCAACAATGTGACTGGCCGCCATATTGGAGTGAATGTAAAACAGTTTTTTCGCTACTCCTCCTTCAAAATTGGTCTAATTTTGTCCAAACATGTACTCAAATGATCTTCGGACTGAGCCGCATAAAAGTACTGTCCCCGATTTTTTTGCTATACTGGAAAAAAAAAGTTATGATGTCGCAAACTTAATGAGGTCAACCCATAATTGGTTCAGAGGCTGTAACTTGTGAACAGTTTGTCACAAAATCATAAAATTGGTGTCTATCGATTCCTTGCGTCATGTCGAATCTGAGGATATCTATTTTGCCAGCATTGGATGTACCACATCATAAGCTATATTAGCATTAAGTTAGCTTAGCATGCTAATCTCATTAACATGATTTTGTGTGCTCATTCACACACTGAAGCCTCTCCTCTGCAGCTTTGTAAAACATGTCCTCTGGGTGGCGCAAGTGGTTCAACCATGCGTCATGAATCCCGAACCATTGTGGTCGTGGGTTCGAGACCAGTGTGGGGCGACTTTGAAATTGTGTATAAAATAATAATTTAAATTCCTTCCGGCTCTGCACTGCTGTTGGTGCTTAAATGCTAGCTGTGCTGCTGTAATTGATGTGCTTACTGTGCTTGATGTACATTAAATTTCTGATGTTTTGCTCTTCTGGCTCCGCATTGCGCTACAGCGGCTGTTGCTTGCTCTGCCTTGCAGGGCTTGGCCCCGTATTGCTGCTTGCAGCTATATTTATTATTATTATTCTTCTTCCTCCTCTTGAAGTCTATGGCAGCCCTATGAACCATACATAGGAAAATGATGAAATTTGGCACACTTGTAGTGATGGTAATGAAAAGTAATTGTAGCAATTTTTGAGTCTCTAGGTCCAACTCTATAGCGCCACCAGCAGTTCAAAAATTCAACATTGAAATGGTTATAACTTTTGAACCCTTTGATCTAGAAAAATGAAACTTAGTACACCTGATTCATCTCATCATGCTGATTAGAACCAATATCTTACATTAAGACTCCGCCCATTACAGTAGTGGCCATTTTGAAAAGTACAGTATGCAGTTTTTTTGCTACTCCTCCTTCAAAATTGGTCTAATTTTGTCCAAACATGTACTCAAATGATCTTCGGACTGAGCCGCATAAAAGTACTGTCCCCGATTTTTTTTATTCTTCTCTGATCAAAAGTTATGACGTCGCAAACTTAACGAGGTCGACCCAAAATTGGTTCAGAAGCTATAGCTCGGCCAAACTTTGATCAATCGAAACGAAAATTGGTACACTTCATCGGAAGCATGATCTGAGGTTCCATGCCAAAGTTGGGAACAGCGCCACCTACGGGTCATGAGATATGGAAAATGCATATTTTGGCCAATAACTTATGAACAGTTTGTCAGAAAATTATAAACTTGGTGTCTATCGATTCCTTGGGTCATGACAAATCCGTGGATATCGATTTTGCCATGATGGGATGTACCACGTGTCCGCCATTTTGAATGATGTCATAATTTGCAATATCTTTTAAACTATTTGAAATTTCTTCACCAAATTTGGTATGGATCATCATTAGCATGGCCCGAAGGTACCTGAGAAATTTGATCACAGCGCCACCTAGTGTTCCAGAGATATCATTGTTTTTTGAAAAAACGCTTATAACTTTTGCTAACATTGCTTGAAATTTGATTTCTTTATGTCAATATATTCCTTGGCTTATGCCGATTTCAACGATATCTCATATGTTATTTATCAACAATGTGACTGGCCGCCATATTGGAGTGAATGTAAAACAGTTTTTTCGCTACTCCTCCTTCAAAATTGGTCTAATTTTGTCCAAACATGTACTCAAATGATCTTCGGACTGAGCCGCATAAAAGTACTGTCCCCGATTTTTTTGCTATACTGGAAAAAAAAAGTTATGATGTCGCAAACTTAATGAGGTCAACCCATAATTGGTTCAGAGGCTGTAACTTGTGAACAGTTTGTCACAAAATCATAAAATTGGTGTCTATCGATTCCTTGCGTCATGTCGAATCTGAGGATATCTATTTTGCCAGCATTGGATGTACCACATCATAAGCTATTTTAGCATTAAGTTAGCTTAGCATGCTAATCTCGTTAACATGATTTTGTGTGCTCATTCACACACTGAAGCCTCTCCTCTGCAGCTTTGTAAAACATGTCCTCTGGGTGGCGCAAGTGGTTCAACCATGCGTCATGAATCCCGAACCATTGTGGTCGTGGGTTCGAGACCAGTGTGGGGCGACTTTGAAATTGTGTATAAAATAATAATTTAAATTCCTTCCGGCTCTGCACTGCTGTTGGTGCTTAAATGCTAGCTGTGCTGCTGTAATTGATGTGCTTACTGTGCTTGATGTACATTAAATTTCTGATGTTTTGCTCTTCTGGCTCCGCATTGCGCTACAGCGGCTGTTGCTTGCTCTGCCTTGCAGGGCTTGGCCCCGTATTGCTGCTTGCAGCTATATTTATTATTATTATTCTTCTTCCTCCTCTTGAAGTCTATGGCAGCCCTATGAACCATACATAGGAAAATGATGAAATTTTGCACACTTGTAGTGATGGTAATGAAAAGTAATTGTAGCAATTTTTGAGTCTCTAGGTCCAACTCTATAGCGCCACCAGCAGTTCAAAAATTCAACATTGAAATGGTTATAACTTTTGAACCCTTTGATCTAGAAAAATGAAACTTAGTACACCTGATTCATCTCATCATGCTGATTAGAACCAATATCTTACATTAAGACTCCGCCCATTACAGTAGTGGCCATTTTGAAAAGTACAGTATGCAGTTTTTTTGCTACTCCTCCTTCAAAATTGGTCTAATTTTGTCCAAACATGTACTCAAATGATCTTCGGACTGAGCCGCATAAAAGTACTGTCCCCGATTTTTTTTATTCTTCTCTGATCAAAAGTTATGACGTCGCAAACTTAACGAGGTCGACCCAAAATTGGTTCAGAAGCTATAGCTCGGCCAAACTTTGATCAATCGAAACGAAAATTGGTACACTTCATCGGAAGCATGATCTGAGGTTCCATGCCAAAGTTGGGAACAGCGCCACCTACGGGTCATGAGATATGGAAAATGCATATTTTGGCCAATAACTTATGAACAGTTTGTCAGAAAATTATAAACTTGGTGTCTATCGATTCCTTGGGTCATGACAAATCCGTGGATATCGATTTTGCCATGATGGGATGTACCACGTGTCCGCCATTTTGAATGATGTCATAATTTGCAATATCTTTTAAACTATTTGAAATTTCTTCACCAAATTTGGTATGGATCATCATTAGCATGGCCCGAAGGTACCTGAGAAATTTGATCACAGCGCCACCTAGTGTTCCAGAGATATCATTGTTTTTTGAAAAAACGCTTATAACTTTTGCTAACATTGCTTGAAATTTGATTTCTTTATGTCAATATATTCCTTGGCTTATGCCGATTTCAACGATATCTCATATGTTATTTATCAACAATGTGACTGGCCGCCATATTGGAGTGAATGTAAAACAGTTTTTTCGCTACTCCTCCTTCAAAATTGGTCTAATTTTGTCCAAACATGTACTCAAATGATCTTCGGACTGAGCCGCATAAAAGTACTGTCCCCGATTTTTTTGCTATACTGGAAAAAAAAAGTTATGATGTCGCAAACTTAATGAGGTCAACCCATAATTGGTTCAGAGGCTGTAACTTGTGAACAGTTTGTCACAAAATCATAAAATTGGTGTCTATCGATTCCTTGCGTCATGTCGAATCTGAGGATATCTATTTTGCCAGCATTGGATGTACCACATCATAAGCTATATTAGCATTAAGTTAGCTTAGCATGCTAATCTCGTTAACATGATTTTGTGTGCTCATTCACACACTGAAGCCTCTCCTCTGCAGCTTTGTAAAACATGTCCTCTGGGTGGCGCAAGTGGTTCAACCATGCGTCATGAATCCCGAACCATTGTGGTCGTGGGTTCGAGACCAGTGTGGGGCGACTTTGAAATTGTGTATAAAATAATAATTTAAATTCCTTCCGGCTCTGCACTGCTGTTGGTGCTTAAATGCTAGCTGTGCTGCTGTAATTGATGTGCTTACTGTGCTTGATGTACATTAAATTTCTGATGTTTTGCTCTTCTGGCTCCGCATTGCGCTACAGCGGCTGTTGCTTGCTCTGCCTTGCAGGGCTTGGCCCCGTATTGCTGCTTGCAGCTATATTTATTATTATTATTCTTCTTCCTCCTCTTGAAGTCTATGGCAGCCCTATGAACCATACATAGGAAAATGATGAAATTTGGCACACTTGTAGTGATGGTAATGAAAAGTAATTGTAGCAATTTTTGAGTCTCTAGGTCCAACTCTATAGCGCCACCAGCAGTTCAAAAATTCAACATTGAAATGGTTATAACTTTTGAACCCTTTGATCTAGAAAAATGAAACTTAGTACACCTGATTCATCTCATCATGCTGATTAGAACCAATATCTTACATTAAGACTCCGCCCATTACAGTAGTGGCCATTTTGAAAAGTACAGTATGCAGTTTTTTTGCTACTCCTCCTTCAAAATTGGTCTAATTTTGTCCAAACATGTACTCAAATGATCTTCGGACTGAGCCGCATAAAAGTACTGTCCCCGATTTTTTTTATTCTTCTCTGATCAAAAGTTATGACGTCGCAAACTTAACGAGGTCGACCCAAAATTGGTTCAGAAGCTATAGCTCGGCCAAACTTTGATCAATCGAAACGAAAATTGGTACACTTCATCGGAAGCATGATCTGAGGTTCCATGCCAAAGTTGGGAACAGCGCCACCTACGGGTCATGAGATATGGAAAATGCATATTTTGGCCAATAACTTATGAACAGTTTGTCAGAAAATTATAAACTTGGTGTCTATCGATTCCTTGGGTCATGACAAATCCGTGGATATCGATTTTGCCATGATGGGATGTACCACGTGTCCGCCATTTTGAATGATGTCATAATTTGCAATATCTTTTAAACTATTTGAAATTTCTTCACCAAATTTGGTATGGATCATCATTAGCATGGCCCGAAGGTACCTGAGAAATTTGATCACAGCGCCACCTAGTGTTCCAGAGATATCATTGTTTTTTGAAAAAACGCTTATAACTTTTGCTAACATTGCTTGAAATTTGATTTCTTTATGTCAATATATTCCTTGGCTTATGCCGATTTCAACGATATCTCATATGTTATTTATCAACAATGTGACTGGCCGCCATATTGGAGTGAATGTAAAACAGTTTTTTCGCTACTCCTCCTTCAAAATTGGTCTAATTTTGTCCAAACATGTACTCAAATGATCTTCGGACTGAGCCGCATAAAAGTA